>NC_046658.1:30370274-30378303 GCF_010883055.1 Belonocnema kinseyi
TTTAAAAAATTCTGAACAAATCTTTCTCGAAAAATATAATTTTTTATTAAAAAAAAAAGAAACTAGAAAGAAATTTCAAGATAAACCAATGCTAAAAAATTTGTACTTGAAAAATTTTGTATTTATTTTTTTTTGGAATAATCAAATATTTACACCAAAGAAACAACTTTTTTAACGTTCAAAGTTTTTGAAAAATATTGTTTGAATTTAAAATAACAATAATTGAAAAAAATATATTGCTGGATAAGATATTAAAGTTGAAAATCTACATGGTATTTTTTTAAATCATAAAAATCTTCCGAAAAATTGAATGGTTAATTTAAAAAATTAAAAAGTAACTTTGAGATAAATTAGTTGTTCTAAACTGAGTCAGACTCGCGACCAGGAAAAATCGAGAAAAGAAAGTGAATTTGAAAAGTGAACGTAGTAAGAAATTGAAAATAGTTACACAAGTGTAAACATTCGATTGAGTCTTCATAAACAATGTTCAATTTAAAAATCACTTCAAATTAATAGATTCTTAAATGTACACCTTTATTCAATTTAAAAATCTTATTGAAGTATTATTTCAGTATAAAATATTCCATTTTTAACATATTGAATTTGAAAGTTGAACAAAAAGCAACAATTTTCAATAGTAAATAAGTAAACAATAAATTGTCACCATTTCTGAGTGAGGAATTTAACTTTGAATGTTTCAATCATAATTTTTCCACTTTTTTATTTGTAATTTGAAAGTAAAAGTATTGTATTTTGATTTTTAAAGAATAGTTGAAAAACGTTTAATATAGAAAAAAATCGAATAAGCTGTAGGTTTCTCAATGTTTGAAATTAAAGGAAAAAATTGAGCAATAGAATTTTGAAAGATTAAAAAACTCCTTTTTATGATTTCTTGGCAGATTTAAAATAACTTTTTATTTCGAAAAAGTCCATAACTCAAAGAGAATGTTTAAAAATATTCCAAAACATTTCAAAATATTTACCAAACTGGAAAAAAAATCTGGAAGCTCTTGAAACAATTTTGTGTGCAGGATTTTACAAAAATGTTAGAAAAAATTCTAATCCGTTCAACAGATAATTAAAAGTTCCGAAAAATTTCAAAAATCATTTTAAAAGATTTGAAATAATTTAAGAGAAAATTTATACATTTGATGATTTGAAAATTGAATGTTGACTTTTCATTTTGAAAAATGACATCATTTTAAGAGAAGGTATAAAAATATGGGACCACCTAATTGTTTGAATTCAGGAATTTTCTAGTTTGGATATTTTATAATTCAGCAATTTTCTATGAGGAATTTTCGAATTCGGTAATATCTTACTGTCGGGAATTTTATTTTTCGTGAATTTTTCAATTCGAGAGTTTTATATTTCGGCGTTTTTATAATTTCCGGAATTTCATGAACGTTGTTGAAAAAGTACATTGTATCCTTTTTAACTTACAAAAAAGTTAGCAAAAACAAAATAAATAATTAAAAAAAAAATCGCGCTAAATCAGTGCTGAATTGAATCCTACAAATTTTGTTTTGTTTGAAGCGCACGTGTTTTTAAATTTATTTTTGCATAATATTTGTATACGACTATTGTTATTTTAAATTAAAACAATAATTTAAAAAATTAAACATTAAACAAAATTCCTATAATTAAAATATTTTATTATTGTATTTTTAATAAATAAGTAATATTGATTAAAACATTATTTTCTCAATTGCTACAATTCGGAAATTTTCTAGTTATTATCTTTTATAATTGGACAGCATTCGGCCTGGAATTTTATTATTCGGGAATTTTCAAGTTCAATAATATTGTAAACTGTCCAGAATTTTATTATTCTGGAATTTTTAAATTCGGGATTTTTCAGTCCTAAAAATATTTCAAAACATTTTAAAAGAATGATAAAATTGTTTTAAAAAATCCGGAAGATTTTAAGGCAATTTTTTCGAATTTCACAAAAAATTTACGATAAAAATGGGAATCATTAAAAATATATTTAAAAGTTCTGAAAAAAACTTCAAAAATAATTTGAATAATATTTATATTATTTGTATTTTAAATTTTATACCATATAACTCACGTAAATATTTTAAGTAAGCTGTATTAATTATAATATTTTAAAATTTATTTAAAAATATATTTTATGGAACTTGATATATTTTATGAAACATGACATATTTTATGAATGCTACAGTGTGTTCGTCTAATTTTTGTTGTCAATGCGAAACGCAATCTGCCTCAGAACTGCCGCCTTAACTTCTAAAAACCGAAAGAACCATTTTGCTGCAACTTGGAATTATCATTACATTTTTATAAAAATGTTAGAATATATAATAATTAAGAAATTGGAAAATACATACGAGAACTTGATTGGACGAATAGTATAAAAATCTATAGAAATTGCAGACCACAAAAATAAAAATAAATACTAAATAATATCAAAGAACTATATATAGATATTGCACTAAAAGTTTTATCGGTTTGAATACAAATATAATATTATAGATTCAAAAAATTATAACTTATAAAAGAATATAAATTAGAAGAAATAATTTTAAAATTAGATGAAAATGTATGAAACCGAAATAAAAAATATTCATGGCCTTTTATCTCTGGAATTAAATAAAGATAACCATGTTTTGCAAAGTTATAAATGTAACAAATTTTTTAATTGGGAATTTACTTTCAATTTAAAAGGTTCATGTCCGAGCTAAGTTACCATAAGTGCGCATCGAGGGGCTTACTGAGATATTGGTGCTATCTACGGGTAGCGATGGGTAGAGGGGAACTGACAATTTTCACCGAATGCGCCGTCTATATTTATCGCGGGTAACTAAGCTCGCACCGCATTTACGTTTATAATATCTTTGGCCAAACCATCGAAATATATAAATGGACCGGTAACGCTGTGGAGAGAACGGTAATGGGCTCTAGAGAAAGAAAAAACATATAATAAGACGTAGAGTAATAGCAACCGCTATTCTGGTTCCTGGACAGTTCGCGGGAAACAGTGCGATAAGCATGTCGTATAGTTTAACTGAAATTAAGTTTAGAATATAAGAAAAATTGTCTGCGGCAGTGCTTCGTTTTGTAAAAATAGACGCAAGGATGGATTTAAACTTTACCGTTTTCCACTAAGCCGAAGAGAAAGACTGTCAATGTGGATCATGAATTGTAGACCCGACAAATGGAAACAGAATTTAAATTCAAGATTATGCGAAATTATTGCTCATATTAATGACTATTACACTATAATTCAAATATAGGGAGTATGAAGATTATGTTTATATGTAATTTAATTGCCTATGAGCATTTTTTAAATATATCACACACTCCTATGCATCGCCCGCGTATGTGTATTTAATAGTTGTTATTTTAGCATCCGGGGGGGGGGGTATCGTAGTTCAGATAAATCCAATAGATGGTGTTCCGATCAGATAAGCCTGTTTTTCCATTGCTATGTATAGCAAAATTTAAAAAATTCATTAAAAACTTGATACTTTTTAGGAATATAAAAGGAATAACATCGTTTTTAGTAACAATAAGAGCAGCTGTAACTAGTTAGACAAAAATGCATCAAAAAATGTAATTTAATATTAGAAAAATTGAATATAAAGATGAGTATTCTGAAAAAAGTTAAAATTTTATTCATATTTTTCCATTACTTATTTCGCCAATGTAATTAAGTAAATAATTATATCAACAACTGTAATTGTTGCAAATTTCAAAAATTGTTTGATAATATTACTTGACTAATGATAATAATAGTAATAACAATATTAAAACACTAATCATTAGCCTTATAATATACTCTTTTATCAATTCATCTATACATTTCCATTCTCTAAAAATATATATTTATATATAATTTGTTTATAATCAGGGTGGCGACTTAAGCGGGAAACTGGGAAAGACTTGGAAAAAACCACGAAATGACCGGAAATTGAATTAAAAAGTATTTAATTTACATTGTCTATAGTTGCAGAGCATATGATTGAAAATAATTATTGTTTTTATTATAGGACAGGGAATTTTAGTAAATAAATTAAATTTCCTTTGGAACAGGACATTTTTGACGTCGAAGGGGAATTAAAAAAAATAAAACTGAGATTCAGGAGAAAGGAGTTTAAAAAATCCCTGTTCCCTTCTTCCGAAGTTTAAAAAAAGAGAGTGCTTCAAGTAATTTTTAGAGTAGAAGTATTCTTTCGAAAAGAAAATATTTCTAAATTAGAATATAATTTTTTTTTACATTCTTCGTTAAGAATTTAATTTAATTTTGTTGAAAGATTTATAATTTTAATTGAAAATTTATCTCTTTTTAAAAATGTAACCAGTTTGTCAAAATAAATTTTTTATCTAAAAATTTTAATATTCCCGTATAAAATTTAACTATTTCAGGTGAAAAATTGACCTTTCCTAGTTCAAAATTCAACAATTTGGATGTAAATTCGTCTTTTTAAAATAAAAATTTATTTATTTCGTGAACAATTTGCGTATGTTGTTAAAAAATCGACTTTTTTTAGTAGAAAATGAGTTTTTTCTTTGAAATTTAATCTTCTTATTTAAAAATTTTTCTTTTTGGTTGCGAATTTAAGTATTTACCAGCGAAATATTCATCATTTTAGTTAAAAATTCATCTTTTAGGGCACACATAAATTCACTTAGTTGAAAAATAAACTCGTTTGTTGAAAATTAATTTTTTTAAATTGAAGATTCATAATTTTTATTTAAAATTCATTTTTTGGTTGAACATTCATCTTTTTACAGAGAATTTAATTGTTCAATTTTTGGTAGAAGAATGGTTTTTTTAGTTAAAAATTCGTATTTTTTGGTTCAACATTGATTTTGTTAACTTAAAACTTAATTATTTAAGTTTTGATTGACAATTGATTTATGTTAGTAAAACATATTTTGTTGTTGTTGAAAGTTTAACTGTTTCAGTTAAAGATTCATTGTTCAGTTAGAAACTCATATTTTTGTTTAAAACTGATCTATTTCGGTTGATGATTCATCATTTTAGTTGAAAATTCATCAGTAAAGATGAAAGTTACTTTTTTACATTCTCATCATTTCATAAAAATGATCATAAAAATGAATTAGAATTAATTTTAAAGGCTGATCAAATGCCAGTTTGGAAATCAAATTCAGAGATAGCGATTTCGAAAATAGAATAATTAAAAAAACTGGAATAACAATTCTGGGCTAAATTATCTTGTCTAGATTCATTTTTTAAACAATCCTATCACCAACGCGTTTTTAATTTATTTTAATGGTTGATCAAACAAAATTTTAGGATGAGGTCCAGAGAAAACATTTTCTAAAACACAAAAAAATCCCTAAATATTTTATGGATTAAAATTCAAGTAACTTGAGTTACCTCGAGACGTCTTTTTGATACACCTATGTCATCAGAATGACTCTGAATTAATTTTAGGCTGATCAATCCAAAGTCTTGAAATGCACCAAATCCATCTGCATTTCCTGATGTGAATTTATTTATGATCGACCTGTGAAAAAAAAACAATGGAAATCAGTTATTAACTTCAGAAATAATGTGTTACTTAATTATGTTATTAATAAGTAATGATTGTTAAATTATTATTAAGTAATTATTGTTTAAATTATTACTGCCGACACTGTCAGTAATAAACATACAAAATCACAAAACATTTCTCTGGTAAAGAATAATCAATCGAAAATATAATAAACATGCCGGGCCGGTCTGTCATTATTTCGAGGTTATGGTGTGATTCACCTTTTTACCGAAATCGCTGTAAGTAATTGTGTGCAATGTCAATTAAAATTTTTTGTATGTAATGTTTTATTCACTTTATTTAAAAGAAATCCTGTATATCCTTAACATACCTTTTTTATGCCGCAAATATGACCTAAACATCATCAGGAGCAAACATTGTTTGAATAATCACTCTTCTTTTATATAAAATATACGAAAAGTTCTTAAATACTCTGCGTTGCTACTACGTACGACTACAACGACACACCGAGTTGCCAAGTCCCATGTATGTATCAAACACATGTATCTCTTAATTGTTAGTTTGTAATAAAATAATCCGTAAATTAACTATTTATTGTCGCGGGCAAATTCTCATTGTGCGCAGTGCCCGTGGCTTGAAAGTCTGAGCGCGCGCCTGGGGCGCGCATCTTTTGATTCCCGTGATTCCCGCTCAGATATTCATTCTTTACATTTAGAATGCTTAAATGAAACTTTATCAAAAACATCTCTTTAGATCGCAGTATTTATATGCGTCTTCATATTCTGAATTTATTGCTTAAATAAGTATAGTTAAGGATTAGGTTCCTCAAAGTTCTGTAGGCTTTGAAGTATACAATATTATGGTAACACTCGCGCTGAGCACTCGTTTTTTGACAGACAGTTGTAAATTTATATTTTCTGAACCACCTTAAAATAAACTTAAAAAGTACAATCCTTTTTTTTAGAAATTTTTCTCTATCTCGCGTTGTTATGCCAATAATAGGGTTTTGGTTTTCATATTATTTTTTACACATGTATAAAGCAAAATATCCTACAAGTCTTCTTTTAGATTTTTTTGGAATCTTGCGTCTTTTAGCGTAATATTGGAATTTTCGATCATCTGCATAAATTACTTACGATAAAACAAAATTACGAGTCCTATTGAAAAGTGGGTTAAAGAAATTTTGTAGGATTTCTCAAAACCTATCATTTCTCTTTGAGACTTTTTGTCGTATTTTGCGTCATTTGGTTCAAAATTTGAATCTTGTGTCAAATTTCCGGCAATTCTAATACTTTCCCCATCATAAATAATAAGAATGTAATAAATAAATAAATACAAATTTGTATCACTTTCTTGGGCGAATAACTTTATTCTATCAATTTTTTTTTTTACCTTTTGTTGTTTTTCCACAAATTTTTCATTTTTATTTTTAATACCATTTTTATGATAGAAACAAAAACCACGTGTCATGTCAAAAAGTAATTCATAAGAAATTTGTAGCTCTTTTTCGGGTGAATAATTTTTGTTGAATAATTTTTTTTTCGAACTTGTTTCATTTTTTCATAACGTTTTTCTTTATATTTTCAATGTTATTTTTCGCGAATAAAACAAAAGGTTTTATTTTAATAAAAAATATTATTTTAATATTATTATTAAAAAATTATTTTAATATTTATTTTATTATTTTATTTATTATTTTAATATAAAATTATTTTTTATTAAAAAATTATTTTAATAAAAAATAAAAAAAAATAAATTTATTTTAATTCTATGAAGAAGTGATTATTAACGAATTTGTAGATCTTTTTCGAGATCACAATTATTGTTGATTCATTTTCTTCCGTATCCTGCGTAGTTTGACCACAAAATGGGATTTTTCATATATCATTATTTTTTGTGCAATAAAAATTAGAATTTTCAATTTCACAAGAAAAACCAAAAAGTTTGTGTGATAATCTTGTAAAGCTTTTAAAAAGCAATGCTTTTCTTTACTTTTTTTTTATATCGTACGTTGTTTGGCTTATAATTTTGATTTTCGATTAATATTAAAATTTTTGAAAATGTTCTAACTCTGAGAATTTTTTTGTATAAAAAAAGTCATCAGGATAAATTCTTTGGCCTTCTGAGTACTATTAATAGCCGTAAGTAAACATTTTAAGCATAAAAAAATGGTCCCAAAATTTGTATTTTTATTCAAAATGGCTGTTAACGAACTCATCCTTTATTTTCGGACTTGTCGGATCTTTCTTTCCTTATTCTTTCTCAATCATAAATGATGAGAATGAGAAAAACTGGAGGCCCTTTAATTTTTGTTATTAATTTCAGTCTTTAAATCATTTGAATTCTTCAAAGTAAAACGCTGTTACTTTTCTCTGTAATATTGATATTTTATCCAATATAAATAAAATTGAAAATAAAGGTTCTTAAGTATAGTCTCAATATACTTGTTCTCTGTCATTCTTTTAATTGTTGTAATTTCGTTTTCTGAGTCTTGTCGATTTTTCATTGTGTATTTTTATGCTAAACAAATTTTAAACTAT
>NC_046658.1:30378346-30382582 GCF_010883055.1 Belonocnema kinseyi
GGGGGGGGGGGGGTCATGCTAAAACTATGGTTCGAACAGGGGTTGAAGGTCAATGGAAGAAAAGTTACGAACTTAGATAACATTTAGTATGTTTCCTTATTATTAACATTTAAAGAATTGGTCTTTTTTTCTCTGTTTTTGAGAAACCCCCTTTTGTCGTTTTTTTCGCTTAAATCCTTTTTGGTAGAAAGTCTACTATTATATTTGTTGTTCGGAATTCAACCTTTTTGGTTAAAAATTCTAGTATTCACTTGCAAATTTTATTATTCTGTAAAAAATGCAACTATTTTGTTAAAAAGTCATCTTGTTTCGTTAGGAATTCAGAAGCTTGGTTAAAAGTTGAACTACTCTGTAAAAATATTATTCTTTTGGTTTTAGATTCACCTCTTTGGTCAAAAATTTAACTATTCTATTTTTAGAAAATTAATCTTCTGCGAATAAAAAGTCATTTTTAGGCTGAACTCTTTTGTTAAAAATGTAACTATTTTGTTGAAAATTCGTTTTTTTAAATAGTTATTAATTTTTTTAAGTAACAAGGTAAACATTTCATTTTTGATTAAAATATAATTTTTTCTTTTAACTAATATTTTCTGGTTTAAAATTGCTCCTCCCGTCTTTAAAATAAAAAAATTTTGTTAAAAATTAATATATTTTGTTGAAAGCTCGTCTTATTTTGGTAGATCATTAATACAATGCTGGAAAATTCATTTCTTTGGTTAAAAATGTAACTATTTTTTTCGCAATTTATCTTCTTTAATTGCAAATTAAACGACTTGGTTAAAAGTTGAACTTTATCATTTAAGATTCGTATTTTTGGAATCTCCTTGATCTTTGGGGTTGACTCTTTTGTTGAAAATTTAATTTCTAGATTTAGTTGAAAATTAATCTTTTTTTAACATCTAACAATTTTTTTGACATTTTTGACATATTTCTGCAAAATTTACCCATTTGGTATAATATTTAACTTTTTTGTTGACAATTTGGTTTTTTATTTTAAAAATTACTGTTTTTGAAAATTGCAACTTGTCTATTCTTGATTAGAAATGGATCCTTTATATGTTGAAAATTCAAATATTTGGTTGAAAATTCATGGAATTTTTTAAAAAATCTTTTTTTTTGGTAAGAAATTTAATCTTCTTTGTTGCAAATTCATTATATATTTCGACTTTAAATCTTAGGAATTTGAAGCGTTTTATATTGCATTCAAATCAGTTGAAAGTGAGTTTTAAATAATAACTGATACGAGGGATTTTATTAGCTGCAAGGCATAACGTATATATATATATATATATATTGAAAAATTTTTTGATTTTATTTATTTCTTCAAGTGAATTTTTTTTTTAAGTTTGCAATAACAAAGAAAAACTATCTAATTAGGGGTTTCAACTGCTTAAAATCGTGATTAATTTTTTTCATAAATAATTTCGAAATAATTTTCACATTGTACACATCATCAATATAATATACCTAAAAACCAGCTGATGTGTACAATGTGAAAATTATTTCCAAACTTTTTATGAAAAAAATAAATCACAATTTTTAAACCCTTAAAAACCCTAATTGGATAGTTTTTCTTTGTAATTGCAAACTTAAAAAAAATCACTTGAAGAAATAAATAAAATAAAAAATTTGTTCAATTCTTGGTGGGAATGTTTTTCCAAATTTCCGGTCATTTCCCGGCTTGCAAAAAATTATTGAATCATTTTAATTCTTTGAAATTCTTTCCTTTTCCATTTTTTTTTGTAATAGCCTTAGTTGCTGAGATGCACCTCTAAACGCCTTATATTTCTTTAGATTTTTTTTGGATTCTTTGATTCTTTGAATTATTTTCATAAACTATTTGGATTTCTTTGAAGTTGTGAATTCTGATGAGCATAAGAATTGCAAGTAGTTTACTGCCCTCAAACTTTTAAAATTAAACTTTACTGTGCAAGGCACAGTCTAGTTACTGGTCTTTGTAATTAAACAAACTATAAGGAAAAAGATTATACGTTTCAAATAATCAAGAAACAAAACCAAATAAAAAACAGAATTTTAATATAATTTTGATAAATAATCAAATGAGTAGTGAAAAACTTAACTTTTTCCCCGGAAAAAAATGTAAATTGTCAATTCGACACTACACAGAAGTGTAAATATTACTTCAGTTATACCTTAATTATGCGAAAAATAATAAAATATTTTAGGATTTAAAAATACATGTAGGATAAATTTATACAGTGAAGTATTCGAACCTTCAATTCACCATTTTTGTAAAAATTATATATTTTTTTTAAATGTTTGAAATTTCGCTACAATTCTAAAATATGTCAAGAATTTTTTTAACTTATTTATATAGTATTTCGAAAATTTCTCTTTTAAAAGAAACCAGACGAGGAATTAATTTAACTTTTTCATTTAACTAATTTCTGAATTAATTAAAAATTTATTTACTATCTCGAAAATGTCCCTTTTTAAAAAAGAAACCGTAAAAGAAATTGATTAATTTTAACATAATAATAAATATAATAATTTTAGGCTTCCGTTTCCGGTACCGATCGCGAAAGAACTCTTTTTGTCAAGTGGTGTATTTTTGGCTTTGGTGGAGGAAATAAGGGTGAGTGGATGCAGAAAAGGCAAAAAGTGCGGAGATCCAGTGTAAAGGAAGAAGGGTGAGTGAAGGTAAAGGTGTGAAGGGTGAAAGTGAGTGGTTTAAAGTGAAAATTTGGAGCGTGTGAAGTTTCTGAGGTTAGGAGTGAAAAAATAGTTGCTTGGTCAGGGGGGCAAGAGGTAGGAAATAAAGGCGGGAAACGTCACAGAGCTTTGGGTAAGGTAGGATGCCGACGACGCGAAGTCCACAAACTGGCGCCAGAGGGCAACAGTTACTGGACGATCGCACATTGCAGAAAACCATAGTGGCTGCAACAACTGACGTTACTGAAAGCATTGAAAGTGGGGGGATGGGTGACCTTGATCGCAGTGACAGCAGCGGTGATGAAAGTGCCGAGAAGTCGACCCGGTTGGGGAGGGTAGCGGATTCAGGTACGGGCAAGCAACGGGGAAGGCCCTCAAATTTACGGCGCCTTAACAAGCTAGGCAACGCGGGTTCGAACAGAAGTCTGGACGAATGGCAAAAAAAGGCAAGCGCGACTAGCAGTGAAGGGGAGGAAAAAAGGAAAAGAGTGGCTGGGAAGATGAGGCAGAAAGGGACCAGGAGAACAAGAGAGTGATAATTAAAAGGAAAACACCAGAGAGAGAGGGGGGATGGGAGAATGTTTCAAAAATTGGAAGCTCTCATTAAAGGCTTTAGAGAGGAAACAAGAAAGAGATTGGATGAAATGAATAGGGATATGAATAGGCAGGGAACCGATGTAAGGGGCGAAGTGAAAAAGGTCAGAGAAAAATGGGAAGAATGGGATAAACGTTGGAAGGAGGAGAAATACAAGGTTTGGGGTAAGCTAGAGAGCATTTAGAATAGACAGAGAGAGGTTGACGAACAGAGATCTAGAGAAATAAAGCAGTTGAAAGAGCGGGTATCCCGTCTAGAAATTAGGAATGAGCATATGGGGGAAAAAACAGAAAATGAGGAAATAGTTCAAGGGAATGAAAAGAACGTCCGAAGTGAGAATGAAAGATTGAAGAAAAGACTCAGTGAGATCGAAAGAAGATAAGAAGGGGAAGAAAGGGCAAAGAGGAAAAATAACAAAGTAGTCAAGAGATTAAAAGTGGAGAGTGAAACAGGGGAAGTGGAAATGACAAATCTTTTTCGAGATATTAGAGTGCAGGTAAGGGTAGAAGGAGTCAAGAGAATAGGAGGGTCAAAAGAAGGAAAAGAAGGAATGTTTCTAGTAAAAGTGGGGAGTGAGGAGGAGAAAAAGAAAATTATGGAGAGAAAAAAATTATGGAGAGGAAGAAGGGAAAGAATTGAAGAAGATCTGACATGGAGGGAGAGGAAAAGGAGATGGCAAATGGAGCAGAGGGCTTGGGTAGAGAGGAAAAAGGGCCATATGGTATGGATAGGGAGAGACAGGTTTGGCTAAATGGCGAGGAATGGTGCTGGGATGAAGAATTAGAAGAATTAAGGAAAAAAGGAAAAAGTCTTGAGAAAGGTAGGGGGATGGGAGACTAAAAAGAGGCTAGAAATAAATCAGAGGAGTTTCCAAGCGGCAAAGGGGAAACAAAGTAAAGAGGAAAGAAGAGGGAGGGGAAGAGAGAAACGTGAAAATAGCTTTCTGGAATGTGTCAGGTTTGAAGAAC
>NC_046658.1:30382682-30386638 GCF_010883055.1 Belonocnema kinseyi
GATTGTTTAGTCATTAACAAAGATAAGCTTTTATGACAGTCATAATTACCCTTTTTGATAGGACAGGTATACACGCGAAGTTAATAACTGCTTGTGTTCGAGTCATAAAAATTGAACTCAAGAGATACATTTTATTTTAATTGAATCTAATTTTCGTTGCTCCAAATAATCATTTACCCTAATTTTTATTTACGCAAATTTCTATTTATTATAATTATCATTTGGTCGAACTTTCTCATTGCCTAATTTATATTTTTCCGAATTATAATTTGTCATAAGTTTTATTTTTCCTAATTTCCATTTAAACTAATATCGATCTATCCGAACTTTCACGCGCCATAATCTCCAAGTAACAGAAGTTCCATTGTCCTACCGAACTTTCGTTCAGTATTGAAGTCGTGGTTTCCCATCTAGATGTATTTAGTCTGGTCGGTACGACAGGTGAAGATGGCGCTGCGCAACACTTCCTGTGTACGGTTAACAAATAAGAGTAGGCGCTAAATTCAAATATGACACCTCTGCAAATACAGTAAGCGTTATAAAAATTATTGTGTAAGGCAAATTTCTTTATATTTTGGATTTATTTTCCTTTCAGTAACTGAAGAAAAGAAACTTAACAAAACAGAGAAACTTCAGAAACGTAACAAAAATATTTGTAAAGAATGTTGCAAGTAATGGAATGAGCCCTACAACTTTAGGTTTCACTCATCATTTCAACTTTTACCTGAATAGACAGAAAAAATGCAAAACCAAAACACTATACAACTAATATTCAAAAAACAATTTTCCTCTGAAATATTTTATTCTAAATTTTGAATTTAGTTATCCGTATTAGATTCAGTCGATAATGCACTAAAACATTAAATTTAATTAGTTGCTATTAGCCATCACAACATTCTCCTCGAATTTTCTAAATCTTCTTTACCAATTCTCATTTTTTAACATTAGATAACTTTATTTGCCCAAAAATGAGCAGAGTCTACAAAGATTGATTAAATCAAGGAGCCATTCTTATTTTTAACTAATTTTTAAATATAATTAAATTGTAAATTTAAATAAAATATTTTAGCGGAAAATTGTTTATTTAATATTAGTTGTTTAGTGTTTTGGTTTTGCATTTTTCTGTCTATTCGAGTAAAAGTTGAAATAATGATTAAAACCTAAAATTGTAGGGCTCATTTTATTTTCTGAAATATTCTTTACAAATTTTTTTGGTACATTTGAATTCACAAATATTTATTTGACACGTGTACCAATTTTTTTTAATTTTATAAAAAATATGTTTCTTAAATGAAATTTGATTATTAAAGACCTACCAAAGAGCTTTCGTGATAATTGTCGAAGGAATAAACAAAACCCTTTATCATGAGGATTAAGTAATAATGGCAACTTCCGCGTAACGAAATAACCAAAACATGAAAATAACATAAAAGATACACATACACACACATATTTACCCTTTTTTACATCTGCAATCGATAGAGCGAAAGATTCTACGTTTAGGAACGTACCAAAGTCAAAGGTCAATTGTAAATTTCAAGGTCAGTTGAAGGTTATTTGAAATTAACAAAGTTTTCCAAGAGGTCATTGTAATTTCTGAAGTAAATTTCAACGAGAAATTCATTGGTGAGCTCTGCATTGATCTTGATTACAGCGTTTTGAATCATTTAAAATCATCAGGAAATTTTTCATTAAAAGTTCCAGGTGTTCTAGTGAGAGTTCTGTTCCTCTCCGAAGAGTTATACAGTCTTATATCGTTTTTCCATAGGAATATTACGAATCGAAACTAAATTTACGTATTACGAGTATATACTTACTATCTTTCGCTAAAACATTATTATGGCGCAAGCTAAACTTTCGGAACGAGAGAGGGTATCTGTATTAATGATGCGTGGTTGGGGAGATCGAGTTCGATCTTATGATCAAGTTCCTTTGCTTTTTAATCGCACTTTTCGTAATGGAGAAGGGTTAAATCCTGTCTCAAAATCAGCAATTGAAAGAACTGTAAGGCGCTTTATGAATCATGGATCTATCAAGCACCTTCATAGAATTGGTCGGCCAAAATCTGTAGGATCTGAGGAGATGCAGATGGACATAGCCCAAGCATTTGTTGAAAACCCACACCTTAGTTTACGTCGAGCCAGTGGTAAGCGTGACGTTGCTCCTGAGACGGTGCGAAATATTTTAAAAAGCATTAATTTCCATCCTTACAAAGTTCATCTGGTACAAGACCTCAATGAAGACGATCCTGATCGTTGGGTTGAATTTTGTGAAATTATGATGGACAGAATTGATAGAGATCCTCTTTTCTTGTACAATACAATATTTTCAGATGAATCTACTTTCACTTTAAAAGGTGAAGTTAACAGGAAAAATTGTAGATATTGGTCTGACACAAATCCTGATTGGATGTTGGAGAGTCACACACAATATCCACAAAATATTAATGTTTGGGCCGGTATCTTGAATGATACATTGATAGGCCCTTTCTTCATCGATGGTAATCTCAATGCCCGTGCATATGAAGAGCTTCTCAGAAACCAAATTGTACCAAGAATAAGGAAGATTACAGGCGATAATTTTCAAAATATTTGGTTCCAGCAGGTCGGAGCAGCGGCTCATTACGGTAGGGAAGTTCGAGCATATTTGGATACTCAGTTCCGTCAAAGGTGGATTGGAAGAAAGGGTGAAATCGAGTGGCCTGCTAGATCTACTGATCTGACGCCTCTTGACAATTTTCTTTGGGGTTATTTAAAGAGCAAAGTATACTCAACGCAACCGCAAAGCTTAGACGAATTGCAGAATCGGATTCTGCAACAGGCTGCTTTGATTGATATTGAGATGATTCGTAATGATGTAACTCATTTTTACAATCTCACAGCTTTTTGTCAAGAAGCTCAAGGTTTTCAGTTCGAACATCTTCACTGAAGCGTGAGAGGCAAGGGGACTCACGCTAATCAAGCACCCCAAAGGGAACAGAATTTACTACGTCCACGTCGTTGTTCCTGGGTAATGCTAAACGTAAACGTAAACCGTTTGGAAAAACCTTTAAAAACCTTGAAGATCATCACCAAGATCAATACAGAGCTCACCAATGAATTTCTCGTTGAAATTTGCTTCAGGAATTGCACTGACCTCTTGCGAAACTTTGTTAATTTCAAATAACCTCTAACTGACATTGAGCGTTACAACTGACCTATGACTTGGGTACGTACCTGAACGTAAAATTTTCCGCTCTATCGATTGCAGATGTAAAAAAGGGGGTTTCCGTTTAAAAAAACAATCTTGACCTTCAAAAAGCCATAAAGGTCAACTTCAAGGTCAAAATGAAGGCCACCATGGAATTTCTCGTTGAAATTTACTTTAGAATGATTTTCACTTTTTTGAAAAATATTTTGCCTGAGGCAATATCCAACCGGCCTGGGACTTTTAAGACACCCTGTACATAAAATACACACACACACACACACACACACACACACACACACATATATATATTGGAGGTGACAATTGTTTCTGTTGCTCACTCGAGGCCTGACATGGTTCTTCTTGACTTCGAGAAGCGAACCATGTTCGTTATCGAATTTTCGGCACCAGCTGAGAAAAACATCATAGCCAAGGAGAATGAGAAGAAATAGAGGTATCGAGACCTTATAAGGGAGTTGCAACGATTGTACCCAGAATATTCTGTTAAACTGATCGTCCTTAACATCGGCGCTCTTGAAGATGCCAAGCTTTCACTTGCTAATAGCCTAAAAAGCATCCCTGCGTGTCAACAATTTGCTAGAACACTTGCGGGAAAAATGCAGAAGGCGGTTGTCCTTGGGCCGCTCCGTGTTCTTAGGGTGCACGAGGCTTTTGATGGATCGTCGTATTGATTCCTTTGCAGACTGTAACCACCTATCTCACGGTTGTGAGACGTGGTTGTGACTGAAATTTTACCGCGATTTCGCTGG
>NC_046658.1:30386738-30404082 GCF_010883055.1 Belonocnema kinseyi
TACAATTTTTTTTTTTTTTGAAGAAAATATTAAAAGGTTTTACTCGTTCAGGCCCACAGATTCTATTTAAATAAACATAACTAATTTAATAATTAGAAAATTTTCTATTCATCAATATTTTTCTCATTTATGAGCCGAGAAAGGTTCTTATTTAGGCAATTAAACGTCATCTTAGCCAAGACAAGGCTCGACTTGAAACATGTAAACGCCGTTTTACCTGTCGTGGCCATAAAAGTAAGACAAAGGCTTATGTCTCGACTCAGTTTTGAGACGCAGCTAGAGATCGATGTCTTGGAGACGAACTCAAGACGTAACCAAGTCGAACTCAAGTCGAAGCATTTTTACTCGAGTTAGGCAATATTTTAAGAATTGCTGTCATTTTTTTCTCTCGAATAATTTTTCAAATGCAGACTGCATCCATTTCAAGTGAGTCAGGGTTCTGCACTTGAAGTCGTAGAATATGTCGGGGTTTTAAATGTTTTTCCGATTTGCAAAAATATTTCTAAGAAGTTATGCTTATAAGAATTTTGTGCTTTGCTTTTCAAAGTGCCAGCAGTTTTTCTGAAAATATTAAAAATGGATTTTCTTAACAAAAAAATCGCACCTTCAAATTTTTTACAAATATTCTTTTTGACTTATACTTTCATAATTAAGATACATTGTCAGTTTTGATGCTTGCTAAATAACTTTTCTATCTAGGAGAATTCTTTTTTCTTACAATCGAATGTTCTACTTTTTCTTAGAAACAATGCCAAATACCATAAAGTACTAAGATACAAGTTTGCAGATTTAAAAAAGTAGAAAATGACATTTATAGAAAAAAAATTCTTCGGGCCCAAAAATAGTTTACTTTAGATGCATTTTTGAAAAGTTTCTACGAATATGAACACGAGATCTTATCAGAATTATGCAGGCTACACCATTTTTGATGCTGTGGGAATTTTCTGTTTTAAGAATGCATTTTCTTTTAATATTCAAGTTAATTATGAATGATATCACAACAGAACAAGATACATTTTTCATACAAATTTTTCAGACGTGCAGACTTTTATTCTAACATTTTTTCACGTCTGTAATTTTTTCCAATTAAAAGTAGAAAATTGATTGTGAGGGAAAAGAATTTTCCTTGCTACAAACGTTATTTAGCAAGCATCAAACTTACAAGATATCTTCATAATCAAAGTACAAGTTCAAAAAACAAAAAAAAAATTGGCAAGAAGTTTGACAGCAGGTTTTTTGAGATAATCGATTTTAAATTTTTTCCGATAAACCGATGCATTTGAAAAGTATTATTTTATTCATATTCTATTGCTAACTGTGAAGAGATATGTTAAGTTTTAACTCGATTGAGCTAATATTGACGATTCGGAATAAAATTTACAAACACGCCTTTTTTACATTCTGATTCATGAGAGTCGAAATTTTCCATCCTTCGTTTCAGCACACACAGAGTCCGAAAATTATAAAAATGTTGTCGGTTCCTGTCTGAATATCTGTCTGTATGTATAGGTACTTTAATATTGTACACTGAAAAAAGTATTACTTGTACTAAAGTGAATTTTGCTTGGCTGAAGTAACTGAAAGTCCTGTTTATATCCAAAGAAATATTTACTTGAGGGAAATAAGTGTATGCACTTTGAATTAAAAAATAATTTATTTGAGCCAAACAAATGTTATTAGGATTAAGTTAAGATTGTTACATTTAAAAATACGACCTATTGGTTGAAGAGAAATATTTTTTTGAATCAAAGAAATTATAATTGGAGACAAAAATTTACTGTTTAAACAAAATTAATGACTTATTGCTCCAAATGAATGTGCCATGAATTGGAATGAATATTTCTTTGAAAGGGGGAAATTTTAATTGATGGAAAGAAATATTTTTTAAGGTCAAGCTAATATTTTATAGTCTACTGATTTAAAAATATATTTCTTTAGGGTAGGCCATTGGCGAGTGTAATAAAGTAGCATATAACTTAAAATGTAGATGAACCTGAAACAGAACAATTCGATGAAAAATCCACCTCCAGCTGGAATTGAATTTGTTCCATCGAGTTTAGGGTCCACAGCGTTGACCACGACGCGACGCTGCCGCAACATAGAAATTCTAAGGCGAAAAGCTGTATTTCACCTAACCACAAATCTCAAAGAAATATTTCTTATAACAAAAACATGGATATTTACTTTATCAACGCATTTCTTTAATCTAAAGAAGTATTCAAGTGAAACAAATTATGCCAAATTCTTAAATTTTCTATTAAAAAAAAAAGATAATTCGTGTGTATAAATGTTTATTTGTTCTGAATATTTTAATTCCAGTAATCAAATGAAATATTCCCTTCAAATTAAGAAATAAATATTGATGTAAACACAATACCTTGTCCATCTAAATAACTGCTCCATTTCTATTAATTTAATAAATATTATTTTGCATTCAATTATTATTTCTTTGATTTAAATAAATTTAAATTCTTGATCCCAGTATGAAAAAATTAATTTATTCAAATGCGCCCGAATAAATTAAAAAATTTGAATTCTTTGAATAAAATATATATTTCTTTGAACCACTAATCATATATCCGTGAATCTATATCTTTTGAAGCAAGCTTTTCATTTTCTTGAATAGAAGAAATATTTAATATATTCAATAAAATACAACCAAAGAATTCATTCCTTTAAATCAACATAATATATGTGCCTGGTTTAAATAAAAATTACTTCCGTTGAAGAATATTTTCTTGATGCTAAGAAATAGGGTTCAAGTAAATGCATTTACTTGGCACTAAGAACGATTTTTTCAGTGTAGCCACGCTGAGTCAGCCTTTTGTACACTTTTTATGGGTCCCAAAATGAGGAGCAAGTTCATTAACCACATATTTCCAATAAAAATAAGAAAATTTAGAACATTTTAAAAATTCGAAATTGTTTTTTGGTTATTAAATTTTACAACGTTTTATCAAAGTTTCTTACATATCGGTAGAAGAATTGCAAAATTATCCAAATGAAAGTTTTTGTTTCGATGAAAATTAGAAAAGCTATATACTTTCCAATATTTTAAAAATATTTAAAAAATAGGCACAAAATTTTTCTGATACACTGTTAGAAATCTTCGGAAAATTCCGACACCTTTAAGATACTAAAGTAACCGAAATTTACGAAATTAGGTTGCTGAAAATGAAATCCCATAACTTTGATAGTAAATTTACTAAATTTTTATTTAACTTCAGAAGCGGTTTCTGAAAATTTCGTATCTTTTCCTAAGATTCCTAATGGTAACAGAAATATGAGTTATCGTGACGTAAAGAAATGCGTAGTTGCATGCGCACTCCTCGCTTCTCGAGCGCGTGCGGCTAGCAGACGAACCATGAAGGTTCAGTATTGGTGGCAATTGGCGTTTTCGAAAGATTTTATTATGATTTGTTACGTCAGGGGGCCATTTGATTCTTGAACATAATTTTTGGAATATCACACGCTGAAAAAACCTGGTGAGTAAAAACGAACCTGGCTAAAGTTTTGCGGTAACCCTAGTATAATAGTCTTGTTAGTGATTTGTTTGCTTTGTATTTACACTTTTTTAGTGCCCTTCTCCACAATATTACTTTCTTAGTTATATATTTTATTATTTGTTTAAAAATTAATCAATTTTGTTGAAAAGACATCCTGTCTGGTTGAAAATTGAATTTTTGTGTTGAAAATTCAACTTGTTTCATAGAAAATTGACTTATTTTTTTAGATCTCATAGTTCAATGCTAAAAAGTCAAACAAAAATCTTTTTCTGGTTGCAAATTTAACTATTTTTCGAAAATTTGTCTTTCTATTAAAAAAATTCATCATTTTACTAGAAAATGCAATTATTCCCATAAGCAATTTTTTTCATCTAAAACTCATATTTTTATGCCGAAAAGTGAAACTTAAATCTTTTTTGGATCAAAATTCAACTTTTTAAAATTATTTGTCTTAGATTTACGAATTAATTTATTTTATTAGACATAAGACCTTTCTTGGATAAAAATTCAACTGTTTTTATAAAAATTCAACTATTTTTTCAATAAGTTGCCTTTTTTTATTAAAATTTTAACTGTTTCGTCGAAACATCATATTTTCGTATTGAAAATTCAAGTCTAATTTTTGTGGAAGATTTAGTTCTTGCTGAAAACCTATATTTTGATGTAAACATGTCAAAATAAAAAAAGACTTGATTGGCCAATCAAGTTCGACCAGTCCCCACGGTGGGGCGCTCTGGCCAATCACAGGCATCGTAGAGAGTACACCTAAGAACAACATGACCTGATACCTCAGTTTCAGGTCAGCCCTGAAGATGTGAACTGCAATGTTCACGAAACGTCGGCAAACAATTCGTAGTTTTTTACACGAATGAAATCCGAAATTCTCTTTTTATCAAAATGAATCATCGTGAAAGCATAAAATCTTTTATGTCAAAATAAAGTCTTTTTCGGATGAGAATTCAATTTTGTTTGAATTTGGATTTTTGGATTTAAAAATTCTTCCGTATTAGTCAAAATTTTATCTTTCTTGGATAAAAATGATACTGTTTGCTTGAAAGTTCATATTTTCTCTGCTTGAGGATACAAATTTTTTTTTTGAAAATTTTGGTTGAACCACTTTTTTAAGAAATCCTTTTTTTCAGGCAGAATTCGTATTTTAGTTGAAAATTTATTGCGTTGGTTGAAGGTTTAGCTATTTTGCTACAAATTAATTTTTTGTTAAAAATTTATATTTTCTGGCTGAAAATTCAATTGTTTACGAAAAAATTACATACGAATATTACCTATAAAAAATTATATAAAATTTTGTATACATTTTTGAGTAAGTTTCTCTAAACATATAATGTACAGAGTAATTATTGTTTTCTTCATTAATTTTAATATAAATTTGCAATATATATTTGCCTTAAAAATAAGAATTAAAGTAAAACTATATACGAACGGCTTTATACGAAGATGGGCTTTAATTATGTATTTAATATAATGAGTGTACATATAACATAGATACATAAGAAGTGGTTAGTCTTAATTTCAGTTGTATTTTCTTCCTATTCATATTATTAGGACAAATATAGACTTCATGTTTTATATTAAAATAATGAACCAACAAAAATGTTTCAACCTCTAGGAATTTTCAGTTACAGTAACTGAAAATTCCTAAACTGCAACATAATTTTTTTATATGTGACTGGAGTTTCATGCACTGCTTTAGTGTGTACCAGTTTTGTAGATGGAAATTGATGCAGAAGAACCTAATGATCCGTTCGTAGTGACGAAGACAATTTTGAACAAGAAGATTTCGCAGAGGTATATTTCAAGATATTTAAATTCCACAATAACTTTTTCTAAGTTAGCGAACCTGGTGGAAAAATTTTCTGGCAGATTGTTGTCAGATCTGGCCCAGATCTGGCAGTCTATATCTATAGAGGTCTCCACAATCCACAGGTGCAGAGTGACTCAGGATCACTCGGCCTTTTTCAAGCTCTACTAATTTTTTGTTGACGGGAAACTAAGGGCTTGGAGAATCCTTTTTTCTGGTATATCTGGACAGACCTTGAAATACAAAGTATTTTATTTAAAGTATTGGAACTAAGCTATTGCCGATAATTGTTCACAAATAAATGTTTTCGATATTAACAGTACTAAATATTTAAACGAATAATAATACGAATAAGTGGTCAAAAATAAATTCAAACCGTTCAAAATTTAAGAGTATTTTTTTCAAATTGAGAATCCTTAAATAAAATTATTTCAGAATAAAACTTCGAAAATAGAACAAATTTTCAATTAGATACTACTTGAACTACATTGAATGTTTCAAAGTCAAAGCTGCGTAAAATGTAGAATTAAAATTTTTTATTAAATTAAAAAAAAAGTAAAATTGATTCCACAAAGTCTAAAATAAAAAAATTAATTTTTCCTCATTTTTACCGTTCAAAATGTACATTTTTAGAATTATAAACCTTCAAAATTGAATTTAAAAAAAATAACTTTGATAATAAAAAGTAATTTTTAATTTTTACTAGCAAAGTTTTGAAAAACGCTATCACAACTGAAAAGGGAAATTCTTTGCATTGGTATTAACAGATTATAAAAATTGTAATTTATTTATTTTTATATTCTCATAAGAGAAGGTATTAGATTTGTGTAAAATTTGAATCCCCCCCGTTTTTGTCAAATGTCTACGTTTTGAGATCCCCTGAATCCGAAAAACAGGTTTTTACGAATATGTCTTATTGTGTGGCTGCGTGTATGTGTGTGTGTGTGAGTGTGTCTAGATTTTTAGTTGTTAGCACGATAACTTTCGAAATAATTGACAGATGGGATTAGCCTTTGGTATACTCTTTTAGCGTCTTAAAATAAAGGTCAAGTTTGTTAGCCAGCCATTTTGGATAAAAATTCAAAACGTGAGCGCCTGTTGAAAATTTTTGAGACCACTTTTTCAAAATTAAAAAATTTTTTCACGGATATTTATAGTATTCAAACAGACGAACAATTTATTCTGATAACTTTTTCCTATAAAACCAAAATTTACCAGAGTTATAATATTTACAAAACTCCAAACTACACACGAAAATAAAAATTTAAGCCAAATAACGCACGATATGGAAAAAAGTCAAAAGAAGAAAAATGTTTCTTTTTCAATGCTTTAAAAGATTATTCTAACAACTTTTGAATTTTTTTGAAAGATAGAAAATTCAAATTTTGACAGCATAAAAAATGGATTTTGTATTTTAATTGTGAACTGCATTATTTGGGCGTTTGTCGACAGAAAAATTCGGTTTTTTAATGGCCGTCTTTTCAGTTGGGAACTTCATGATAATTTCAGCAAAAGTCATAATTTTTTGATAAATTTTATGATTTTTTTAAAAACAAATTTAATAAGCAAATGCATTATTGGGGTATCCGACGACGAAACAATTCTTTTTTGTTTTGATATCAGAATTTTAATTGGGATCTTCGTAATGAGTTCGTCAATAACGCGTGGGCAGATTTTGTGAAGTTTTAAGACTTCAAACAAATAGTCATGCGACACAAAAGGAAACGCTTGCTTATAGTCAATGTATGCCATGTGTAAGTTCCTTTGATGCTTACGAGCTTGAGTCATGGCAACAGCGTCTATAGTGACTAGATCTTTACAGAATCGCGAGTTTTTACAACATCCTTTTTGTTCTTCTGTAAGAATGTCATTCTCGTCGCAATGAGAATATACCTTATCTGCAATAATAGCTGTAAGACATTTGTAAATTGTTGGAAGAGAGGCTATCGGTCGAAAGCCAGATGGATTTTGAGCGTCGGGTTTTTTTGGTAACATATACGTAGTACCCTGGAGCATAAAGCTTGATATTAGATCTGGGTGTTCAATGATCATCTGAAAATACCTTGCCAACGCAAGATTGCACACTCGTCAGGTACTTGTACCAGAAGTTGTGCACCATGTCCGCACCTGGAGCTTTCCAATTACTTGCCCTTCTCAAAACCGCTGAAACCATTATTATCGTAATTATTATCGTAATAATCAGCGGTAACTGTGCTGCAAGGTTGGTCATCGTGATTGAAGATAGATGAAAAAAAAACATAAAAAATATACATATTTGACGTTTTACTTCATGTGTACTCTTACGTACACTTGTAATACCAAAAAATAAAAATTTAGTTTTCGTAAATCAAATTTTTTCATTTATCTTTGAATCTCCGGTGAAACATGTTTTTTTAAATAAGGGAAGTAAAAGTTTTGCAAAGACTAAAACGTGAATAACACCATAATGGCAAATGTACATTATACGTTACTTCTTATATATATTTTCGGATACACTTATAATTAATCGGTATTTGTAAGTTATAACGCTTATAATAATATTAAAATTTCGCAAGCAACGTGGGGGATTCGAACGCATAAACCTAAGCACGCAAGTCAATTGTCTTAACCATTACACTATTGCACGAGTTGCGATCTGTAAAATAATTAATAATCAGTTGATTATTAATTGAATTTTATACATACTGCAATCTTCGTAAGTATAAAATTAACCATTTTGTGGCGAATGATGAATAGTTCGAATAATTATTTTCAAGTTTTATGCTAAACTAGCAAAATGAAGCATGACTACTAATTCGTTCACTGGCGGACTGAAGCAACCGAATGGAGTCTCTACAAAGTACCCGTAAAGACCCCATTGGGTCTCCATTCGGTTCCTTTTTAAAAAACTCGAAAAAACAGCAAAATCAACTTTTAAATTGTTGAAATTCGGATTCTACGTTAAAATTCCCTATAGAAGGTCACGGAATAATCGCAATAGCTTTTTTTTACAACGGTAAAAAGTTTAAAAAAAATAATAAGACGTATAACGCCTGTTGACTGCTCCATTCGGTTCCTTCGGTCCACCAGGGTTTGAGTTTCACAGTAAACCACCGACATATCATTTATCTGAAGTTTGATCAAATCTTTGCAAAAAATTGAAGACTACAATTATCCTACAGTGGATAATTGATAATTGTAGTTTTCAATTGTTTGCAGCGTTTATGTACAAGTTCAAATAAATAATATCTCGGGGATTTTCTGTGTTAAGAAAGCTTATTCTATTGCACGTCGCGTAATGTAGCACCCATCAAAAAAGCTCATTATGACTTAATAGCATAAGTATTTTCTACCTGAAGGCTCATAGAGGAAACATTAACGAATGCTTGTTGAAAAACCTTTATGAATACGACAGGTTCATTAATTCGTCTCAAGTTAAAGAGTCTTTTCTATTCTTACATGAACTTTCAATTATGTTGAAGAAAAGATTTTCACTGTAAAAAAATTTGAAATGTTATATATCATAAATTTTAAGAATGACAAAGAATGTAATGTTAACCGAATATTTACAATTTCACATAAAGATTGAATGTAGATGTAAAATAATAATAACAATAGGAAAAATTATTTTTTGGAATAGTTGCATTCATAGTTCTCAACATTTTAGAAAACACAATCAATTTTTCAGCGAATTATTTTCTTTTTTAAATATTTATACTACCGGCTTAGTACTGTCCCGATCGTGCAGCCAACGGCTAGATAGTGATGGGCGATTTGCCGATCATCTATACTGGTGACCAGTACTGAGTCAGTCCTCCATCGCTGGTTAATTCCGACGGAGTACAGAAATTGCCACCTGAGCAGTGTAAGTGAATAATAAGATTGTGTGTAGGATAATTTCAATTGAGTTATTATTGATCAAATGGATAGAATTATTTGAAGCCAAAGCGTAAGCATCTACTATATAAAGTAAGGAAAAATATCAGCTTAATGATAAATTGCTATATCGATGGTATATATCAATAATCGCAACAAATTTTATACGAGAAACGTAAGCGGAAATAATAAAAAAATAGTTGAAGTCACAATGTTTTTCACTGAAATGTAGTCATTCACATGTTTTTGTGTTTTCTTCTAGTTAAGCAGTCTGGTTACAGGTCTGGCCCAGGTATGACCTTATCTAGACCGTCTAGTCTGGAATGTCTGATCTGTCCCAGGACAGACGCTGATCAGCGAACCAAGAACCAAAAGAGTTCTAATTAAGATCAGTCCATTTTTTGACATATTGCAAAAAAGTTACAGTGTTTAAAATGATAGAATGTAGGAAATTTACACTATCAAAAGAAGACTTTATTTTCTTATCACTTTGACAGACTAGCCTGTCTCAGGTTTGGCGCTTGTAAGTTAGACAAGATCAATAATTTTAAGTTCGTTCTGGAAGGTCTGGCCTGGCTAAGACCTGGTGCTGATCAGCGAGCCAAGAACAAAAAGATCTTAAGTTCGATCCACAATTTTTTGTTCTGAACTTATTTCGAAAAATTTAAAGGTTGTTTAAAATGATAAAAAATAACAAATTCAAACTATCAACGCAAGACTTCTTTTCTTAACACCTTGACATACTAATCTGGCCCAAGTTTCGCGCTGATCAGCTGGCCAAGAACAAACAAAATCTAAGTTCGATCATGAAATGTTTTTTTTACATATTCCGAAAAAGTTACAGGGCATATATAATGAAATTTTTTAAACCACAAATGCTTATAGTAAACATATGAATGGAAACTAGACGTTCTGGTCTAGTCTAGGTCAAGTCAGGGCCAGAACATTTTTTAACGCGGGAATTTAACGCATGGGTTAATTATTTACTTAAGTATTTTTGTTAGCTTATTCTGAATTTTCTTGACTTATGCTTTTGAAGTATTTTAGAGTATAAAATGAAATTTTAGAGTATAAATGACTAATTTTACTAAAAAAATCATAATGTTGTTAATAATTAATATTTTAATCTTAAAATTTAACCACATATGCCTAACATACAATGCTTTAAAGAAAAAAATATTCTGGTGGTGTGCGTTTTAAAAAAGAGTATTTATTTTGAACTATGAATCGAGGTTTTTTGAATGGAAAATCATCTTACAAGCGGAATGAAAAAATCACTTTGTTTATTTATTTATGAAAAAGTTGTTCACATCCAACATTATTTTTGCTAATATTTCTCTTTTTAAAGTAAATCATGATATAATTAAGATATTTTTAATTTTCGCCGCCGCAAACAGTGCACATAAACATACGATGTAGATCACCAATACTGCGAGGTTGCAGGTTGTAAGGCATTCTGCTCATATAAAAAAAACGAAAACACGGGTAAAAATTTATCAAAAAAATTATAGCGCGGGAAAATGTTTAGTTACTTCGTTTCAGAGATTTTGAAATGAAAATATGATTTTTTGAACAAATGCATTTTTTGTGGTGGGTTCGATTTACTTTTTAAAGGCGATTCAGAGTAAAAATTTCGATCATATTTAAATAATAAAAATCAATAAAATAAAGTTTAGACGTCAATTACGGCAATAATGTTATCATATATAATTTAATAGTTAGTTAAAGTTATAAGTTGGTGCAGGTGGAAAAAATCACTGATTTGCCAGCGTATATTTGATTCAGCGTTGTACTTATCCCTAATTTAAAATTGAAGAACAGGTTAGCAAACTGTTTAAAATCGAGATGAGTTCATGTTTTTACTTTTATGATAAGAATTATGGCACCAAAAAAAAAAAAAAAAAATCTGCATGGTGGTTGGATGTAAAAAAAGTCGTATAGCTCTACTGAAAAAGTTATGATATCAATATTTTAAAAAAATCTAAAAGTAAACTTTTTTATATCGTTAAAATTTGAATACAAAATTTTCCTTTGTTGACCCTCAATACTATACGTCAGAATACTTAAAATTGAATTTAAAAATACGTGGCTTAAGAGCCACTAACAGTTTCCCCGGCTTTTTTCCACAAAAATGAAAGTTTTTAAAAACTGAATTCGGAGATGCTATAAAATATCATAACGGAAGTCCCCAAACTCTTTTTTCAGGGATGATAACAAAAAAAATTTATTGTGCTAAATAAAAATGTTATGCATATGCATTATTTTGAGGTTACGTCGTTTTTCATCTCTGCCTTTCCGATAATCTGGAAATTATTTATGAAATAAACTTTTTTGATTGCCTGCAAACAAGGTTAGTTCCGGGAGATTAGTTACTATGTTTATTTGTAAGTCCAAAGTTTTCGGCTAAAAATATTGTGTGTTCTTAAACATTATATATATACACACACACACATATATTTCAATATAATTTATACTTTACGTGTGATTTAAAATGAATGCAAAAATTCTATTTGATTTGAACATCAGTGTAAAAAATTTTTGTTGAAATCTTGAGAAAATTTTAAACATAGATGTTATAATCACAAATATAAATAAATTTTATATTTCTTAAGATTATTAAAATTAAGATAATTTGATGGGATCTTTGATATTCTGAATAACGTATAAAGTTATATAGTTTAAAGGTGTCTGTCTTATGTTTCATGTATTTTCAGTCCTAATATATTTTATTTGGAAAATGCTCTATTTTATTTTCTCTGATCATTTTTACAATGCATGTCCTCAATTGACTTTCGTCACAACGTACATGTTCAGGTTTCTCCTTAAAACATGTAGAAGTCGCAAACGCAATAGGATATAAGCCACAATCTATAGCATTTGGTTGCTGTTGAACTAAATGAAATTTAATTTTTGGTTTCCATTGATAGAGTTTGTTTAAAAATAATGTTTGCTGATCATTTAATATGCCACCGTTCATGCTATCATATATGTTAACTTTTGTTTCATCATAATATGTAAATATCCAGTGACCTTTTAGGTTTCTCTTACCATCTGTGGGACCACTATATAGACTTTGCACATTTTTCTTGTCTTTTGGAATTTCTTTTATGCGATGAGGGAATTGCAAAACCATAGTATCTTGGTGCTGATGATGACTGAATTGTGAATTGATCAAGTGTCCGAATAGATTAATATGTCCAGATGTTAAGTACACTCCAGGAGTCTCAATAACCTCTATGTTTAATTGAGGATCTGGAATGCTTAAAAGATAGCTCAAGTCTTGCTCACTTTCCGGAATATTAATAATTTCCGATTGATTGTTCGTTATTTCTTTGTTATTAGATTCTTGAAAAACGCATATGGATTGAAATTCTTGAGATAACTGTTCAGTTACATCATACAGGTTTGTATTTTCATTAATACTTAAATCGTCAAATGAATGCAAAAGTGTAGTATCTTCAATAATGTACATACCTTCATTAGTTGAATTCAAAGGGGTTTAACTATCTGTTTCAAAGGATTTGGAAAGGATTTTAATGAATATTGGCTTATGATCAGAGAAATAAGTTTCGTATGTTCCGCAAGAATATTTTTTAATGTTTGAAAAAATTACATCAATTTGAGTATTAAAGTCTGTTGTTGCAGTACCGCTGGGTAACACTGGTGTTAATTTATTTTGATACAATAATGTTGTAAAGACTGATGACCGAGTATCTTCATTTAGATCGATATTAAAATCACCCATAACAAGAATCTGAGAATTATGCTTTGAAATAAATTCTATAGCACTTGTTAAATTTTCAGTGAAAGTTTTATAACTGACTTTTGGAGACTTGTAACCACTAATTATGACAATATCTGTTAGTTTTAAGCATATTAAATGAACCTGACCTATGATTCTACTTTCGTTTTTTTCGAATTGTAAAATGTGCTTTAATACTTTAACTTCTAGCCTATCCTTTGCAAAAACTATAATTCCTCTCAACTGGAAATTGTCGGAAATCCTTGATTGAAATATTTCTTTAAAAGAAGGTATTTTCATATTATCGGTTTGTAGTAATCGTGTTTCAGCAAATATTAAAATGTCTCCTCTCTGATACCACTGGTCATTAACAACTTTACTTGCATGCTTTTTCAACGATCTAACGTTTAAAAAAATGATTGTTTTACCTTCAACATTTATCAAATTATCATATGATAAAGTTAGTTTTCTTTGTTTTCTTAAGTGGTCCATTTCAACGCTAATAAGATTTTTAACTGCACCTGCTCTTGGAGGTTCAAAATGCCCAATTATATAAAGCCCTTTTAAATCTCGAGTACGGCTAAGTGCAACGTACAACATTGACTTTGTGATCCTTCTACACTTTTCTAAATTTAAACACACACTTTCATACGTTTGACCTTGACTTTTATGAATGTTTATAGCTTCTGTTGCTACAATTGGAAACTGTGTTCTAAAAACATTATAACCCAATATATTTGATATATTCAATTTTAGATTCTGTTTTGCAATAGGAGTAAGATTGGCATCGATACTTTCTTTTAACATGTATTCTCTACATTTATTTCGAGCTTTTCAGCCAATTTTATCAAAGCTAAACTCTAGCCATATTTTTGAAATTTCATTGGAATCTTTATCACCAAATGTAATTTTTCTTAAAACAGCACAAGCACCATTTACTAACGCATCTTGAACATCAATATTATTTTTGAGCATATATTTAATACCAGTTTTAAACAATATCTCGTATGGCAAACCCGCATACTCTGATGTTTTTTTAGATTTTAATGATTCTAATCTTTTAATTTTTTCTCTCTCTGACATGTTTGCTGATATATGATCATGAGCTTGTGATAAAAATTCTTCTCCGACAGAACTTTTAATTTTATTTTTATTATATGAGTCAACTAGAAGGTTGGTACTGTACAGTGTAATAGAGTTATCTGGCACTTGTTTTTCGCTTACAGAACGTTCTCTAATTAATTCTATATCTTCCCTTTTCACACCCTTATTTGCTAAATTATTTAAAGCGACAATCAATTTCTCTTCATTCTTTTATCTCATTACTCCAGTTAACTCATAAACTTCAAACATATTGCACCTATTATACGCTAACGCACTTAAGAGAGTTTATTTCTGGATCTTTAAATACGGGTGCATCCATAACCGGTGGCAGTTGATGGAGATCACCTACAACTACATATTACGGATACTCCACCAAAAGGCTTGTTAACACCCATTATATCTTGGAGCCTTATGTCTACGCGTTCTGCTCGTATTGTATTTGCAACTTTTGCACTTAAATTTGGCATTTGAAGAAAGTTTTGTGAGACGGGCAATTTAAATGCTGTATGCAGTGTTACTCCACCTATTAAAAATGCTGCTTTACCAGATGGTGCACATAACACATGCATCTCGTCTTCCTTTTTTCCTGGAACATTTGATAAATAATGGTTTAATATTTGATAAATATTATTGATCACTGTACTTTTACCAACACCAGCTGAACCGCTCAAGGAAATGCAAAATGGCGTTTGATTTGTTTTTACACAGTGGAATACGTGCATTATTATTTGACGCTGCTTAACATTCAATTCCTCCATTATTTTATATACATCTTCTTCTGGCAACTTGGTTGGAGCATTATATCTATTACAACTTTCATCTGAGCGTGCATCTTTCTCAGTTTGTGCAAAAATATATATTTCCTGCTCATTATTTAATTTGTTCGTATTAAACATTTGTATTTCTTCTTCTTCTATATCTTTAATTTCGGTGTAAACATTTTCTAAAGCTAACATAATTTGTTCTCTATAATAATTATAAGGATCCTGTACTCGGTTAAATCTATAATAACGAATTATCATTGGCCTATTTTGCTGCTTTTCTTGTTCGCTATCATTTTCATTATTATCGCTTTCATCTGACTTATCTTCATAACGTCTTTTCTTAGACTTGGAGAAAGCTACGAAATCTGCTAAACAAACGTTTTTTTAAAAGCTGAACGCTTTTCGTATTTAGTTATAGAATCTTCCTTTAAAACGTCTTCAGAGTTAGCATCTAATAATTTTAATTCTTTTTCAGACTTTAACATACGAGATCTCTCTTTTTTCGGACCTGTATTTATAAAAATGACTTTTCTACTACCTTTAGCTACAATTAAGGGAAGGACATGGTAAGCAGCCTCTTGTGCAGACATGAGATTACCATTTAAAAAAGCATTACAATATTTCCTCAATCTTTCCTTAATGCTACCGTTACCACTGTTTACTTCTTCAACCGTTTGACGCAGTAATTTCGATAATCCGCTATCTACTTTACTTATGTAATTAACTATGCAGGCTGCGCAACAGTATGGATTCAAAACAAACTGAATGTCCATATTAGCTTCGAATAAGTTTAATATATCTAGGTTATATCAGTTTATACCTACTTCGATACTCTTTCTCTTAAAAAAATTCGAGTTCTTTTAATTCAGCTACGAATTGCAAATATGTACTCATCTTCAGTTAAATCTAATTTTTTTAGAATTTCATGAAATTCTACCATTTCGGATTGTTTCTTGGAGAAGTAGTGCATTAGTTTCCTAATTTCTTTAAAATGTTCTCTTGCACTGTTTACTCTGTCATCATGCACATTTTCTAAAGGCTCTAATATCATCGTTTACGGCATAACTGGAATGGGATAATCAAATCGACATTTCATATGATTCTTTTTTCCCTTATTACAAGTATGAGTATGCTTATCTCGCTGTACTGCCATAAATGGATTAGTCTCAATATATTGACACGTTATAAATTTATCGATAAATTCAATACATTTTTCATGCGATTTAGAATCACTGCTATCATAATTAGTTGCATTTTTCAACCAAAGAAAACAATGAGCATGAGGGGAACCCCTTAATTGAAATTCGATTCTATAATAATTTTCATTAAGGCGATATTCTCTAAATGGACCTGCTTTTGATTTTAAATAATTTAACATGGCTCCAAACTTATAATCAACATACATAGCGCACGTGACTGGGTTTCGTCGTATGTAATCTGTTTTAGTATTGTCATCTAAATGAAACGCTTCTTCTAAAGTTAATATCTTATTATCAAGAACTTTTGCTAGCATTTGCATTAATTCTGGCCACCATCTTTAAGCAGCTGACAAAGTAAACAAAAGGTTGGTTTTCCTTCTGTTCGAATAAAAGCAAATTTTTTTTCTCTTCTTCCAAATAGGCTGGTGTTAAACGAATTTGTTTCATGACTTTATACCCTATACCATGTCGAATCGCGTCATCGATAAATCCTTGGCTAAGTACCTATTTTGCTGCTAACTGTTCGTTTGTTTTAATTAATTTCATAAATACATTGACGTTGGCTGATATATGGTCCTGAATTTTTTGATTTGCCAAATCTAGAAGACGGTTAAGTTCACATGATCTCCTATCGCGACTGGCCAGGAGCTATAATCTGAGTGACTTTAGAAGATTCTGCATTATCACACAGCCACACAAAAAAAAAGTGTGCGGATCTGGTAATAAGACACACGTATTCCTATGGATTTTGGGGCGCTGAATTCAAATTCGGTATCAAAAATCACCCATCACGTCATGGTTGAGCCATAACCTCAAAAAATGACGAAAAATCATGCACTGAGGCAAACAAATTTCAAAATAATGCCATTGATGCAAATTTTCACTTCAAAAGCATGTCGACAACTGTGAAGGATCAATCCTTGCCTGATATCAACTTATTTAACATAAATTTACCCAAAAGAACCTGACCTCACCTAACCTGAATTAACAGAAATTTATTGAACTACACGTAACGCTCTGGAAGCATATTTTCCCAGTAGTAAATGTGTGCTACATCGAATGGGTCAACTCGAGCCTAACTTAGAAATAAATCTAACCTAACCTAACCTCACGAAACACAATTAAATTGATTGTGTTGTCCCGTTGTGTTTGTGGTACCGTTTCATTCAGCTTCGGCTTAACCTAAATAGAGGTTTAACCTATCCTAACCTAACAAAACTTGACCTAACTTAACCTAGCCGAATGAAATTCAACATACGTGTAGCTATGTAAGCGTACGGTTCTCAGTCTTAAATGTGTGCTATATTTAATAGGTTAACTCGATCTTAACCTACAAATGAATCTAACTTAACAGA
>NC_046658.1:30404182-30423366 GCF_010883055.1 Belonocnema kinseyi
AACCTGACAATGTTTGTATCAATTAAAATGTAGAACTGTAACTTAAACATGCAAATGAATAAGAGTTTTATTCAAAATTTTTTTCTCTCTGCTTTTCTTAGATTTAAGGGATATATTTGTACTATCTTTCGTGTTAAATTTTATCTTGCTTTTTATCGTAATTAAATTGATTTATAGACCTATTTCAGTCTATTTTCTGCCTGCTATAACGTGTCCTTTTTTCTTCGAAGGAACGATCCAAAGTGTTACGCTTACGTTTAAGACGTACATTCGTTTCCCTTTTCAACATCCAGCAAAAATCAGCCACCATGACCTCGTTCCATCTACCCTGATATCGTTGTTCCATCACTTTTATGTCTTGATGAAAACGTTCCCCTTGTTCTTCGCTAAAATCACCAACATTTTCTGGAAACTTATCAATATGGGAATCTAGAAAGTGAAGTTTTAAATTCATCAAGCAGCCTAACTTTTTGTAGTTTCTTATCATTTTCGCAACAATATTCTCGTAGTCTGGACTTTTTTTGTTACCGAGGAAATTTGCGTTTACTGCTTTAAAACTTTCCCAAGCGTCCATTTCAATTTTCGTCATGTGGCTCACGAAATTAGTATCTCTTGTCAATATTCGAATCTGTGTTCCATCAAAGACTCCTTCTTTCAATTGAGCGTCTGAATCATTAGGGAATTCAAGGGATATATTCTTATAGCATTGTCCATCTTTGTCTAACGCCTTGACAAATTGCTTCATGAGCCCAAGCTTTATGTGGAAGGGTGGTAGTAAATTTTTTTCTGGATCAACAAGGCTTTGGTTGATGATATTATGAGAACCAGATTTGAATGAATCTCTTAAAGGCCAATGTTTTTTGCTGTAATGATTGGCTCGATAGAATTGTAAGTATTCGTGTTATGCAGTAAAACAGCCTTAATGCTGCGTTTTGACGAATCAATGAAAAGTCGCCATTCTTCGTCTGTGTACACATTTTTCTTCAAGTGGTTCATTAGTCCGTTAACGTCAGTGCAGTACACGAAAGACGTCTCTTCGTATTTAACGAAAAACTTTCTGAATTCTTTGTCCCTGTCGCGATAGAATGAAACTCTTGTCTTTGGCTCCAGAAGATTTCTTCTTTTTAGAAATGAAGCGGCAAATTCAGCGACGTCTTTCGGTAATCCAAGATCTCTAATAAAATCATTCAGTTCTAGTTGCGACACTAATATTGGAACCTTCAATTTCATTTTATGCACGTCATATTCGTCATCTTTTTCGTCATTTTCATCGGAACCATCAGAACTATTTTCTGTTCGATCACTGGTTTCACTACCGTCTCCATGACGTTGACTTTCAACTTCCATTCTAGCATCTTCTGAAACGCTTAAATCAGTCTGGCGTGCATTTTTATTAATTTCAATTGCTCTTGTGACTGTGCACACATTAATGTACGAAATGGTATTTTTATTTTTAGCGTTGAACCCTTTGACGGAATTCATGCAAAAGTAGCAGTCCTTCGCAAAAACGGTTTTTTTCCCATGTGGTTGGTGTAGAGTACTTGCGGTACTTTTCGTTGTTTGAATTTTTTAGACGATACAACATTAGTCTGCAGGAATTGCAAATTACGTGAGGAACCCATTTTGTTTCTTGGTGCAGCAATTTACGGTCAAAACACTTTTCGTAAAGACTTTCCACTTCCTCGTCGATTGATTTTCGCAAACTGCTCAGTTCATATTTACTGCAAATGTAACAGAATGAATCTGAGCTATTCTTGCAGGCATGCGATTGAGAAATGCTCGCGGTGTCTTTCCTGGTAGCATGAGACTCTACACTAACCAAGTGATCCATTGATGAAGAGCTACGGTTGCATGATGACGACGTCGGAGAGCCCGCTTTCCCACCCTGACCAGACGCCGATACTGGGGTTTTTCCCAGCATCGTAATACACTTTTTACCTGTGTCTGCCGTGATGGCATGAACGCCGTTTACCCAGGGACTCAGCCAGTGTGGATCCGTTGCCCACCGTTCGTTTGTCTTGGTTGACAATTTGTATTTTTGTATTAAAAAATTCAAGTATATTATTGAAAATTTATTAATTTTTTCAAAAAGACATCTCGTTTGTATTACAATTTCAATATAAGTTTTTGTGTCGGTTTTTCAATTTCAGTAATTAGTTTGAACTAAATAAATAATAAATACCTTATAAGGTAATTATTTTTTACTATTCTGGCATGGTTAATTTTTTGATTGAAAGTAGATTAAACTTTTTTTGTAGAAATTCGTCTTTTTGCTGAAAAAATAAAATTTTTATTTTAAAAATTAGTTTCGTTAACTTGAAAATTTTGTTATTTTAATAGAAATTTGAACTATTCGATTAAAAATTATTCTTTTTTAAAAAGTGATAGTGTTATGTTAAGAAGTTGCTTTTATCTAAAAATTCAATTCTTGCTAAGAGATTAAATTATTTTGTTGACCTTTGTTTTTTTATCTGAAAATTAGTCTTTTTGTGTTGTAAATTCAATTATTTCGTTAAAAAATAATTTGTTTGTTAAGATTTCATATTTTGTGGTGAAATTCAACTTTTTTGTAAAAAATTTATATGTTGTCTTTTAGTGTTGAAAATTTGTTTTTTGTGGGTTGAAGGTTTAATTATGTGCATGGAAGTTCATTTTGTTGTTGAAAATTTATATTTTTTGTTTAAAAAGTCAACTATTTCGTGAAAATTTGCCTCTGTTGTTTATGAATTTAACTGTTTGCATAAAAATTAATTTTTGTGAATAAATATAATGTAAAAATTTTCAAATGAGGTTATATACATTAGTAATATTTGTTTACGAAGTTATTTGAAATCATTTGCGATATGATTGACAGTTCTTTTAATCTTTGTATATTTCCTTGATATATTTGAAATTTTTGCGAATCCATTATAATTTATTTTATTGTATCAATTATTTGAAAACATTTGCGAAATGATTTACAGTTTTTGAAATCTTTGTATATTTCTTTGATATATTTGCAATTTTCGCGCAATTTAAAAATTGTTACGAAACATTATAATTTTTATAAATCCGTTTTAAATTTTTTTAAATAAAATATTTTAAATCTTAGTAAAATGATTTAGAATTCTTCTGAGTCTCTGTAATTTCGGATTTTTTTGTTGTTAAAATTATAAAAATTTTTTTAGATAAAATGTTTTGCATTTTTTTTTTTTGTAAAATGATGAACAATGTTCTGATGTCTTCAAAATTGGTTAGAAATTGGGTGAATCTTCTGGCGCATTAGCTTATCCTTGCATCGGTGCAGGACTTGATGTCTGCTTTTGCTATATTTTTTTTCATTTTTTTTTAAATTTTAGCTTTGAACTGTTTTATTGATCTGTTAGTGAACAGATTTTGAATTTTTGTTCTAAAATTTGAAAAAATTTTGTAAATGTCAACACTTTAATTTTATAATTTGGAATTTTAGTTTAATTCATTTCGGCTAAAATCGAATGCCCAGGGATTCATACACAAACCGAGAACTGCAAGGTTTGTTCGTTATCGAAAGGCTCAACAGATGGAAAGGAGAAAAAGAGAACAACTTGCAGTTATGTCTCAATTTATTGTTAAGTTGTCTTTAGATGCTAGCAATGTGGCGGACGATTCAAGTTGTGCAAGAGGTCGTAGAAGAGGTTGGGGCCGAGGTCACGGAAGATGTTGGGGTAGAGGTCGCGGAAGAGGTCAAGATAGAGGAGGTGTATAAAATTATATATAATATATATTTAATGATAAATGTTAATTTATTGGTAGTAAAAATAAATATTAAATAAATTAATGATGTTATTATTTTCCTTCCTATCTTCTATTAAACATACGTGAAATTATCTAATATTAGAACACCCGTGCACTTCGGGCGCAGAGTTCTGATTCAGTTTTAGATACAGGTCATTCAATTTAGCTTATTTCAAATTTCGTAATGAAATTACTAATATATTATGACTTCCAGATGATTTTCATGTATTTATATTCTTTTCACAGGTTTTTAGTGATTGTATGAAAAGATTTATCCTGTTTATATATTTTATTTTCAAATTTTATTTTTATCGATAGTCATTTTTATTTAGCGTGTATACAGACATATAATTTTTTTTTCTGAGCTTTTTTAATGCAAATTTTGGAAATCTATATAAATTTTTTTTAATACCAACTGAAATTCAATACAAAATTCATGGAAAATTCTTGTTTGTAATTCAGACGCTGTGTTTCTGACAGCGATTGCAGCTATTTGGTTCGAAGATTTGCATATCCAGCCCGTGATTCCTTTCACCGATTTTGGTGAAATTTATATGTATGAGATAAAGGAAAGAATTTATTCATTTTATGAATATGAGTGATGAAAAATATGCGATAGATAAATCTTATATTCAAAATAAAAAATTTCAAGTTTTCCGCAAAAATTCTAAGCATACCAAGCATACAATTTCGTGTGGCCTCAAATTTAAGATTTCTGAGACGGTTATATTACTTTGAGAATGATAACGAAAATGAAAATATCACCGAGAATATAATCGAGAAATAAATTCTCTGAGAATTTTAGAGTTTGTTTTAATTAATAGAAAATCACATTTTTCGTTAATTTTTCGGGTGAAAATTCAACTTTGTTTTTGAAAATTTGTCTTTCTTATTTACTTTTTTTTTGAAATTTATATTTTGGTGTTGAAAAATGAACTAAAATATTTTCTAAATGAAAGTTCAACTTGTAAAAAGAATCTGTTTTTTTATTACAAATTCATTCGTTTTAGTACAAAATCGATATTTTTTGGATAAAAATGAAACTATTTGGCAGAGAATTTAACTATTTAGTTTGAAATTCATCCGTTTTTGTTGAAAAATTCGTCTTTTTGGATTGAGAATTCAGTTTTTTTCGTAGAAACTAATGTTGTTGTTACAAAAATTCAATTTTCGATGTTACTGAGTTAACTGGAATCTTTTTTAGATAAAAACTCAACTTTTTTATAATAAAAAACTCTCCAGCTTTAGGATACATTTCATATTTTTGATAAAAATGCAACTATTCGCTAGAGAATTCCACAATTATGTTAAAAAGTCATATTTTTCGGTTAAAAAATCGTCTTTTTAGATTGAAAATTCAATTTTTTTTTAGGAAATTTTTTCTGGTTAAAAAATTTATAGTTTTATCGTGAAAACTCGACTAAAATCTTTTTCATAAGAAACTTTGACTATTTTTTTTAAATTTATCTTTTTGATTTAAGACTTCATCTGTTATAAAAGAAATGTTATTTTTTGTATGAAAATGCAACTGTTTAGCTAAAATCGTTCTTCTTTGCTTGGTAATTCAACTAATTTGTTTGAAACATTTGTTTGAATCGCTTTATTAAGAAATTACTTTTTTTCTAACATATTTATATTTTAAATTGAAAAGTTATATCGTTGGTTAAAAGTTTAATTATTTTGTTATAAATTAATCTTTTTTAATTGAAAATTCAACAAATTGCGTCAAAGTCAAAATACATCGTGAAATTTTTTATCGAAGGCTTATGTCTGGTTAAAAATGTAACTGTTTAGTGGAAAATACTTTTTTTCGTTTGCTAAGAATTAATTTTTTAACAGATAATAGAACTTTGCCATTTTTTAAGATGGATATTTTGTAGTTAAAATTCGCGTTTTTTTCTATAAAAAAATTATTTTTTTATTTGAAATTTAATTTTTTTTGCGTAGAAATGCATCAGTTTCATGGAAAATTAATTTTTTGTTGAGCAGTTATATTTTTTGTTTCAAAATCGAAATTTTGTAATTATAATTTGTCTTCGATATCGTGTACAATCGATCTTTTTTCATCCTAAAAATGGCGCATCATAATGTGCATATATATAGGACAGAGTCTATCGCACAAAAAAGCAGCCATCTTGAATATCGTATTTAATTCATAAGCCATATGATGAATAATATTTTGCTTAGTGAAAAGCAAATAAGCTTTCAACAACGTTGTTGAAAATTTCATTGTTTTATATGAGTAAGTAACATTTTGTAAAAAATATTTCAAAACTTTACAGTCGAAAACTTAAAAGAATAAGGTTATAGATAAAACAAAAATCATTAAAATTTCGCGGCTAATGTACAACTGCAGATCAGCTTACTCGAGAGCGAATCAGCTCGTGAATAAGTTATCTCCTATAGCTAACTTCTCAGAGTAAACATAAATTTTTATATGAGGATTATATTATTTTTATGGATTGAGTTATATGTTTCGTATAATATTAAAGCTTTCTGGAAAAAATGCTTCTTCTTATTTGAAAATATTCCTTTTTTTTGCTAATTTCAAATACTTAAAATACAATGCAATTTTCTTCCCATATAAGAAAAAAAAATGAAGAATTTTTTTACGTTAGAGAAATTAAATTTTCTATATTTTAGATCTTTTTTTTCAAAAAGTGTGCATTTAATTTAATTAAAAAATTTTTTTTACATATTTAGGAAATTTTAAATTAGGCAAAATACATTTTGTTATTATATTTTGTTTATTACTGTTTCATAGCAAAACTAAATATATAATATAATAATCTATATTAACGTAGAAAAAATAATGCAAAAAATTTTGCACTTTCGACAAAATCGAATGCGAAATACGAGATACATAATGAGAATGTGTTCGTTAAAGCTGAAGGAGGTTCGACAAAAGAGAATTCTCAATCACCAAATAGAACAAACTTCTAGATATTTTTGATTAAAGAAAGTTTTTTAAAAAATTTGTTTCGTCTTTCGTGTCTTTTTTCCAAAAATTTATACTAAAAATTTAATTTGTTTATTTTCAATTTTATTTTTTACGATTAAAAGAAAATCTATTCGTCATATTTAAAAATGATTAAGAACAAATTTATAGATCTGCTTGGGTGAACAACTTTTGTCTTTTAATTTTAGTGCATACCTTGTGTCATTTTACAAAAAATATTTATTTAAAAAAATGTATTAAAATAATTTCATTTTTTTATTTTAAAGTTTATATCTTACGATTAAAGAAAAAACTAAGTGTCCTCTAAAAAATTATTCATGAAAAACTTGAATGAATCTATTCCTTTTTTTCATAGCTTGCGTTGTTTGTCAAAAAATTAATCTTTTTAGTTTGATTCATTTACGAATAAACAAAAACTGCGTATCCTATAAAACAGTAATAATAAACATTTGTAGCATTTTTTTTGAGCTTATGTCGTTAGTACAAAAATTTGATTTATTTTTAATTCTTAATATTCTTTATTACGACTAAAAACAAAAACTACGCATCCTATCGAAAAGTGCTTGTTTAAAAATTTGTAGATCTTTTTAGGGCGCGTAATTTTTTTCCATTCAAATTTTTCGTATCTTGCATAGTTTGACCAAAAAAATTGACTTTTTGGATTTTTCACTATTTTTCGTACGATAAAATTCTAAATTTTCGACCAAATCAAAAAATTTGTTATGATAATTTTGTAGGTCTTTCAAAAATTAACGTTTATTTTCTCATGATTTTTGTTTATATCATGCGTTGCTTGGCTTAAAATGTTCTTTTCTTTGGATTTTAAAAATGTTCTAATTCTGGTAATTTTCTTTTAATATAAAAAAGTCATCAGAATAAATTGTTTAAGTTTGTAAGTACTATAAATAACAGCACATAGAATTTTAAAATCTTGAAAAAATGTGGTTTTAAAGATTTTTGGTATGATGCAATTTTTAATTTTCAACTTTTCGGGCAAATGAGAAAAGTTTTTATGACGATATTGTAGGGCTTTCAAAAATCAACGTTTTTCTTCTCTTGACTTTTTTTCATATCATGCGTTGCTTGGCTTAAAATGTTCATTTTAGTTTGTTTTTCTTTGGATTTTGAAAAAGTTTTAATTCTGATAATTTTCTTTTTATATAAAAGTCATTAGGATAAAGTGTTTGAGTTTCTCAGTACTACGAATAACCATTCATAGAATCTAGAAATCTTGAAAAAATGTGGTCTTAAAAATTTTGAAAACGTGCTCACTTTTTGAATTTTGATCCAAAACGTGAAGATTTTATGAACACCGACAAGTGAAATTTGACATAAAACCAATATCTTCTCATTAGATGAGAATGTAAAAATACAAAATTTACGTAACGATCATTCTAGGGACAATACGACCCCAAGCTTCGAGGTGTGAACTTCGAACGAACACAGCTGACTGACTGACGCCACTGAGCTCACGGCAGACAGTCGAACCATTAACAGCTATCGTCAATCGAATGTAGATGGCGTAACCTTGATCATTTTCAAATATTTTAATATCTGAAATTTCATTTGAAAAATGGCTCGGGTCTAAAAGACCCAAGGTGACCGTTAAGGGTTAAAAAGATTGGAAGAAATTTTAAACGGATTTCAATAATTTTTTAGGGACTTCCAGCTATTTTAAATAAGTAATGGTATTCTGGAAAATTCCAAAGAATTTTCAAGAGCTTTATAGAGTTTCCAGGGGTTTAATAAAATTTCCAAGGATATCAAATATTTTAAGGTATTTTAGAAGACCTCAAAAGATTCAAAAAGCTTTAAAAGAAGAGTTAACTCGATCGATAGCTTTGATTTCTGATTTCACAGATTATGGAATGACATGTAAACTGATCGAAGGTTGTTGGGTCTCAATTACAAATTTTGGATTCAATAAAAGAATCGGCACAATTTGAAAATGAAAAATATAAAAACTTTATTTGAAGAGTGGGCTGTATTTATATTACTTGGAATGGAAGGCTATTTGCACTAAAAGTTTACGTTTTATGCGGTTGTCCTGATTTTGATGCAACGAGCTGCATCGGTCAGCTGTGAGAGAGATGTTATCTTGAGGAGAGATAATGAAAATCTGACATACAATTAAACGGACCCAATCTCTCTTGGCCATGTAAATTTGGCACAAAGCCGCATTCGGTTCCCTTAGGAGATTTCCGGATGCCTCTATCGGTTCCCGCGTGGAAGCGACCCCTTATTTCCGATCGCAGTCGGAAAGAGGCGAAATGAAAAATCCCCGGGGAAAACCTATGAGGATGACGCTCGGTATTTAAGGCCCAGGAGTACCTGGATATCTTAAGGGTATCATAACAATTCATAACCATTAGACAACTAAGAGTTAATAGACGGATTAAATCGGTAAAAGTTTCTAAAATCATCTTAAGTCTTAAGTCGGTCTTGTCGTGAATAAATGTAAATTCGAAAATTTTAATGGTTGAAATTTGTGCTGGTAATAAACGCCTTATGGAAACGTCCTTCTTTGAAATATAATATGAAGAGTAAAAGTTTTACGCTCGTATTACATTTTTAGAAATATAAATATTGTTCACGACTGAAGAAAGGTCATTAGTTCTGATGATAATACAGATTCCTTTAAGTTACTCTTATCATAAACGGAATACCGCACTTGAGATAACGTATATTACTGAAAACAGATTTTTCTCTTGATCTCTCACAGCTTAATTAGAAAAGCACCCCACTAGCAATTGGAAGTTCTGTGATTCGATTCCCAGTTGAGTGACTTGATTAGATCTTTTTTCATAAACATTTATTAAATAGAAAAGTTTTTAATGTTTCAATGGATTTTTGGAAACACTCAGGCATAATCATCTAAATTATGTCCCAGATGTGGTGCTGGATAGCCTTCAAGTGCACCAAATTTGTAATTGCCAATCTTTTTTTAGCTCCTTTCAGACAAATTTACATGACAAGGACGATTAGTTTAACAGACTATTCCGGGTACAATCGTTGCAACTCCCTTATAAGGTCTCGATACCTCTCTTTCTTTTCATTCTCTTTCGCTATGATGTTTTTGTCAGCTGGTGCCGAAAATTCGATAACGAACATGGTTCGCTTCTCGAAATCAAGAAGAACCATGTCAAGCCTTGAGTGAGCAACAGAAACAATTGTTGAGAATATAAAGTTTCAGTATATGCAGCACTTCACATTCACGACAATTGACTCGATTTTCCTAGGAGTTTTTAGAGGAGCGATATTAAGGTAAATGCCGTAAGAGTGACAGAGATGGCAATAAAGCACTCTTAGTGCCGCATTGTGCCTTTGAATGTAGGTCGTTCCCGCGTGAGTTAGACAACTAGATAGCATGTGAGCTAAATGCTCGGAGTGTGCATGGCACGCCCTGCAGCTATCATCAGGATTGTCTTGGCTCAAAATGTGGCGACGGTATGTTAAGGTGGAGATGACTGATCCTTGACATTTCTGTGGAAGATACCGTGCATCCTCTTATCAAGGAGCTGTTCAAGAAAGTTTTTCTCTTGTGCTTTCTTAATCCGAGCTTTCAAGAGTGAGTATTCGAGATAGATAAGATTTGATGCATTTTGTTCACCCCTAATACTGAAGTTAAGTCCGAGTGTTTCAGCAGCCTCCTCCGCTGCTTTGTACAGAAACGCTCCTTTGCTCACTTCTTCGTGATTCCTAACCATTTCAAGAAGAGGGTGTCTTCCATTCGTAACTCTATGTGCTGTACCTAGAATAATCCTGTTGTCAAGACATTCAAGACTCAATATTTCGCGACCACCTTGACGGCGTGAGATGTACAGTCGTGGAACGGAAGACTTAAGATGCATGCTTTTGTTCATGTGCATGACCTCTCTTGTCCCGATATCAAGGGATCTGAGCTCGTTCTTCGTCCATGGAATTACTCTAAATGAATAGAGTACTACCGGGACAGCAAGCATGTTCATTGCAGATACTTTGTTCCTCGCCGTCAGTGCGAAAGACCAAATCTGCCGGATGAGACGTTTGCATCTGCTTCGGAGAGTATCCTTTATAGATGTCACATCCTGAATGCGACTCTGTGGCACGCCCAGGTATGTATAAGTCTCTCCAGCGCAAAGATGTATATCGCTTCTATCAACGAGCTCAGGATCTTCAGGGATGCCGTTAAGTTTTCCTCGCTTAAAATAAACCTTGGCGCATTTGTCTAACCCAAATTCCATTCCAATTTCCTTAGTATATCGTTCGACAATCCCTAGAGCTATATGTAGTTGCCCTTTGTTTTTAGCATAGATCTTAAGATCGTCCATGTAAAATGCATGAGTGACCTTGTACTTTCGATCTGCAGGTTTGCCGCACAAGTACCCGTCGGAATGGCGAAGTGCTAGAGATAGTGGCAATAATGTACGGCAAAAGAGAAGTAGGCTCATGGTGTCATCCTGAAAGACACCTCTCTGAAAGGTGACCTTGTTAGTTGTCACACGATTTTTTCCAGATGAGATAGTAAATCTGGTTTTGCAAAGCGGCATCAATCTCTCTATGCACCTAACTATTTGCGGATGAACCTTTAAGATTTCCAAAATATAGATGATAAGTCTATGAGAGGTCCAATCGAAAGCTTTCCGATAATCAATCCAGACCATCGATAGGTCACACTCGTAAAATGCTGCATCATTGCAGACACATCTATCGATGAGCAGGTTCTCCAGACATCCCGCCACGTCTTTCTTTGAGCCTCTTTGTTCATACATTTCTTGCCACACAGGTTCAATTTCCCGTACAATCTTATCATTTAGGAGAGCTGTAAATATCTTATACAGTGTTTTCAGACAAGTGAGCGGAATAGTTCTTCATCCCTCTTAATTCTTTTTTCACCTCCTCGGCAGTGATGGGTGGGCACTTTTTATTAGGTGTTATGAGGGCATTACATAACTCCTTGAAGCTATTTATATTTTCTGAGTTTTCGTCGAGTCTATGCTGCACTTTGTAGACTTCTCTCCAAAATACTTCGACCTTCTCTGGTTTGGGTGGGTGTTCGACAGTAACTGGAGGGTCTTGGAAGAGTCGAGATGGGTTAGAGAAAAACTGTTGATTTTCTCTGACCCATCTCTCCCTCCGCTCTAGACTTCTCTTAGCGTCAGATAGTATCCGTATTCTCTCAACAATATGCTGCCTGATGGTCAGCAGCTTTGACTTGTTAAGTGTGTGATAAAGGGTCCGGAGTTTGCGCGCGAACTTTCGAACCTTGGCGGTAAAATTCCTGCCAGATGTGATGTAGTCAATCACACACTGAATGTGGGACGCGTACTGTCTTGCCCAGCCTATCTTTATGGCAAGTTGATGCATTCGTCGTTTGGTCTTATGATCAAACGTTGGTTTTGTTTTACGGTTCGTATCGGCCAAAGCTCTTGCTGCATTATACACACAATAATTGATAGCCCAGAGGTCGGATTCTCCGGAAAAATGTCCACGAAGCTCGTCATCCATTTCAGCCAGATCTTTAGGCTTGAGAGAAATCTTGGTGTTGATGTTTTGCCGGGTCATAAAGCATCGTTCCTCCTATATTGGATGCCTGCCCGCGGTTGGCCTTAGTGTCGCCTCTCTTTCTCTGTTGCCGGCTTGCTCTAGCTATGCTAGAGTAGGCGTTCCGCTTACATAGCCCCTTTTTCGGAGTAGTTCAGCATGGTTTCGCAGACGTTGCTGCGAAAAGTGCGATAGCTCCGGGTGTTTCTCGCACCACAGAGCATGCAGACGTGCCATGTAACCCCGTTCAGGGGCCAGACTCGCATCGTAGCACTCTAGCAAGTCGTGTTTCAGTCGCTCCGGCCACCCAAACGTCGCGAGATCCCGTCGATTCATCTCATTGAATCCATTTTCATTGGCTCCCCCAGCTCTATATTTGTCGGCATTGTTGGCCGACCCATTGTTGGGAGCCCTGCGCGTTCTGTTGTTTTGAACCGCACTTACTACACCTATGTTTGGCGTTGTCATTGTTGTTCCCACGAGAAGCTAGGGAAAGGGGTTCGTCCATCCTTGTAGAGCCCCGCTTGCAAGGATAAGGCTGCGTACTCTGAGAGTTCACCCGGTATCCCAGAGTCACCGTTTTAAACACTTCACCCAGGTATTATTCAGCTTTCGGCACGGTTTTCACATCGCCGCTTGGGGGTTATTTCCTTCGGGACCATCCCTGGACAATTGTCCGCGACTGCCTATTTATTTTTGTAACCATATTCAGCAGAAACCCTTGGTACAGAGACCCTCTATCCGCCACCCAAGGACGCGTTCGGTGGCTTTGTCATAGGCCCTACGGTTTGATTCTAGTGGAATATATATATATATATCATATTATGAACTTCTTTGTTTCAGGTGCAGAATTCACTGACACATTGCTCAAGACAAATCCGGATTGATTAAAAACGATGAGCGCTCTTGTCCAATTTGTTTCCCAACAAAAGGAACAGCAACACTCGGCTTCTTCATCAAAAGTATTAATTATTACATATTTTCTGATTATTTATCTGATGATTATTATTTATTCTAAAGATTTATGCATAATTGAAAATGCTTTTTCAGGGACCTAATATTAAGGAAATAGCAACAATTGCCAGGAATGATATTCGCACAGGAATTAAGGCCTGGAATTTGAACCGAGTAGGTCACAGCGATCGTGTTTACCTGTGCGCGACTCCTTCAATGTTAAAAACTGTGCATTTGTTGCGTCGAAGATTTCTACTACATTTCCAAAACAGTAACTGACTTACTTCTATTTGGTCCACCAGTATTGTCAGTAATGTTGTAATCTTCCAACAGGAACATTTTGCATCGGGGAAGGTCTCTACTGTAAAAATTACCAAAAGCAGCAATAGAAGAAACTTCAAGAAAATAAATAATGTCAGAGAATACTCCTATAAATGTAGGTTTTAACATGAGAGTAAGCAATTGAAGCATTGACTTAATTGTTATTACAGAAAATCAGGCGGATTTCAAAATCCTGAGTTGCAATAGCAACGAGCTGAAATTGACTGAAGAAGTTACAGTAGAGAGGGAAGAAGCCAATCTGTAGAATGACCGAAGCTTGCGATCTTTGACGAATGACATGATGTCTCACTTTTTTAATGGGGAGACGATGCAGAATTCGTCCGTGACAGGTGTACAGTGCAACATAAGGAAAGGACATATATCGAAGCCTCACTTGAACTCAGAATAAGTCAAAGCAATCCAATGTAAGAACTTTATTAATTGAAGCAAATCCATGCAATGTATATCTAACAAAACAATTTATAATACTTTATGAACGTTGCAAGTTATGTGAAGAGCTCATTCCAATATCATGAAGGTAACAAGACCATTGATGCCCTCATTACAGATGCAATAAGGTGCAAAGTGTAAATTGCAGAAGAATAAGAGGAGGGAAGCCGCGACAAATTATTCAGCATGTGGAATAAAGAGGCGTTTAAGTCTGTTGTATTCCGGTGTACAGTGGCCGTGTGTCAGATGCTACTGAGGAATATAACGCCGCTGCGAGTGAGGAACTAACTAGAAAATCTAGAAGGAATCTAGTTAGTTACATACGAAGTACTTTCGTAATTTATAATAAAATTATTTCAGTTTTTAAATTAAACCAAACTTTTTATTTTCGAAATTATAAACTACATTAGAGATTTTCCATTCCTCGTTTGGTCGCTTGCCTTGTTTATTTATTGGCCGCCTTAGTCTGCTCGGTCGTACCTCCATCCCAATCTTTAGCGTTGGGGATGACGCTCGACAACGCCGTTTCGAAGTCTTTGTAGGACAGAGATCAGTACAAATTCATACCTTTTTGAAAATTTGATTATTTTTAAATATGTTACTCTTATTTGCATTGAATTACTAGTTTGATAATCATTTAATGAATAGGGTTGTTTCACGATTTTAGATTAAATAATTTCTTAATACATAAGTTTAATCCGCACCGAAGGTGCGTTATAATTTTTTTTCGGTTGAGTCGTTTAACAGAAAAAATTGTTAAAAATTGAAGGCGGTAAATCACTTATTCAAATTGGTGTCACGTGGGTGTCACGTGACTCACAGGTTCTCATAGTTATCTATCATGTGTCGATGTGGCTTTGATGAAAACCATGATAACTAACGAAACTCATGACAAAGAGGTTAGGCCAGGGTCTGCTGCTAATTCTGACTATTTTGATATGATAGCTTTGTTAAAGTTTATGTGACAAAAAAAAGTTATCCTGTTATAATATTTAGATGAAGAGTCAGTAGTACGTTGAAAAAAGCATTAAGTACAATTATGAACACATTTTAAAATCCTACATATTTACGAATTGTTCAGTAAACATGACTCCATTTAAGCACTTTTTCAATGAATTCTTTATATTTACCATAAATATATCTATTTTCGGTAGATTTGCGATATTGGCTATTACGAAACCCTCCTTTCACATGTTTTAAAGCAATATTTTGCGACTTCTATTTTTGATATGCACATAACCAAAACAAAAAAATCGGCACACAAAAAGAGATTTGAGAATCAATGACACATGAGTTGTGATTGGTGCAAAATCCGACCCCTTTGACGTCAAAGGGGCCCTCCAATCGACATCGTGATAGAAAATTCATATTTCAACATTAAATTAAAAATAGGAAACAATATGTGAAAAATATTTTATAGGCGTTTTTAAAATTAGAATTTTATACACTATAAGATCCATTTATTGGAAAAATGATATCTGAAGTTAGAAACAACCCTATTATAATTGATTAAACACTTGTCATTAATTATTATTTAATAATGATACATTTTTCAATTTATTTATTGGTATTCAATTTTTATTATATCAGAGAGAAACTAAGAGTAAGTCCATTATTAGACAACACCAGTAGGTGTACTTTGTCGATTCTGCAGGCCATTTCGGGAAAGCGTATCTAACCTTTCGCCACCTTAAGCATATATGGATTCTTACGCACCCAGGCGCTACTCTTTGCAACACATCTCGATGTCGACCTTGTCGAAAAGTTTCGAAAAGGAAAAGATTAGACGGGCCAGGCAGAAGAGAAAAGTGCGAATTGTGTTAAAATGTTGTAAAACTGCTTACCCAATTTTAAAAGTTTAGAGGTTATGTTGTTATTTTCTTTCCGACTAGCCGATATTTACTCTGCCAAATAGTTATGTTTAACTGGTCATTAGTGTTTACTGACACTATATAAATAATTTTTATTCTAATTTTAGGTCTCTGTCGCTGTCTCCGGATTCTGAACTAAATAAATAGAGATTTTAGGAACTTTTATTTGGTAATCATTAATTTTTTCTCAAACTCATATCAAATTTTTATAATTTTTGTTACGCTTTATTGCAAATTACAATATCTATTGATTTTTTTAAATGAAAAATTATCTGACGGTGCCGCAATGAAGTTAAACATGCTAATAAAGTAGTACTGGTGTTTAAGTTATAATTATTTTAAATGAACGAAAATGAAAATTTTTTAATTTAGGTAAATTTTATTTAAAGATGTTTATTTTGTTTTATACTTTTATGCATGGCAAGCAAAGGGCTGTGCTTAAATTCCAAAACGTTCATCAACGTTCATCAAGAAGTCCAAAAGGAGCGATGAATTGGTTAAAAAACTTCGTATTAGCTTGGGAACGTGAGATTCTACCCCCCCTTCCCCGCGGTTCTCCTTGCGGACAAGCGTGGACCCCCCCCCGTGCCCACGTGGTATATGGATGACCCCTAGTCTGAAATTCTGAAGCACGTTGCCCCCTTTTTTAGGGTTCAAAAGATTTGACCTCCCGCATTTCACATAATTTTTGTCGACTACTTTTGTCTTGAATTTGGCGGTCACCCGAAAATTACGTAAAACGATTTAGGGTAGGTTAGGATTTAGTAAAATCGTACAGTTCATTATGAATGAACGAAGCAGTTCAACTTTTAAACAAAGAAAGATTTTAATTCTAAATAAAAAACAGGTGAACTGAATCAAAACGGTTAACTAAAAAAATAGTGCAATCCTTAACTAAAACAGATTCACTTTCAACCAAAAAGTTGAAGTTTTTAAAGAAAAATATTAATTTTCTACCAAAATAGACGAGTTTTGCACAAATCACATCAATTTTCACCAAATATTTGAATTAAGAAACTAAAAATGACGAATCAGTTGAATTCTCTACCAAATTGTACAATTTGCAAGCCAAAAAGACGAATTTTTAACGCACAAATATACATTTTGAACTGAGAAAAAACAAATTTTCAACCAAATTGTTAAATTTTCAGTTGAAAAATCATTTTTAAACAAAAATAAACAACTAATTTAACGCAAGTTAGCTCAATTATTAACCTGAAAAATGACATCTCAACGAAGAATGTAACAGTTCATATTTTAAGTAAAAAATACTTTTCCCTTAAATCAAAAACAAGTTAAATTTTCAACTGAGAACATTAATTTTCTCCCAAACAAGACGAATTCTTAACAAAATACATCAATTTGCAACCAAATGGTTGAAGTTTTAACTGAAGCAGATAAATTTTCTACTAAAACAGGATTAGTTAAATTTGCAGTTAAAAAAAATTAATGATCGTCCAAAAAGATTAATTTTCCACGAAAAATGTAGTTGATATTTCAATCAAAAAGTTCAAAAAATGTTGATTTATAAAAGTCGATCTGAATAAAATGAGACGCAGTTTCCACAATCCAGTTTAATTTGCAGGTAAAACAGATTATTTTTCCACAAAAATGTTGCATTTCTAACAAAAAGGATTAAATTAATGCCAAAAAAGATAAATGATCAACACAGTACATAATTTTTCAACCAAGTATTTAAATTGCGTAACAAAAGGATTATCGTTCCCCAAAAGAAACAAAATTTCAACCACATAATTGAATCTTCAACTAAAACAAAATAAGTTTCTACCTGTACTTGTACAGTTAAATCTTCAACCTGTCTGAGAGTCACCAAAAACAATAGTTAAGAAATTTGGTAGAAAATTCAAATATTCAGTCGAAACATGTACTACTTAGTTGAAAATTAATTTTTTTTTTTTGGTTTTCATCAATTTGGTTAAATATTTATTTCTTTGGTGGACAAAACTTTTAAACTCTAACAAAGGGGGGTACGTGCTCTTTTCGCACCACTTAACCGTGGGGGGGGGGGATTAGACCCGATAATTAGAAAAATCGAAAATGTGTTCCTGAAAATCTGAAAAAATGTATGGTTCTTGTTTGAACCTTCTACTTAACGGTACAACAATTCATAACTTAGAAGCAAATAAATGAAATTGAACTGTTCATAAAGGAAATTAAAGGGAAAGAGTGTGCCTTTCAATGGAAAAATGTTGCAAGAAATTTTCACAGAATTAAAACCCTTAATTTTCCACATGAACTCATGCATTAATTTAGGTGTGAATGTAGGAGGTTTTGATAGAAACATACACATTTTTCTATGCAAAACCTTTTATTTAGTAACGAAAAATTATTTTTTGATCTAAATATGGACACAGAGGACCATGATTTTTCGTATTCAAATAATATAAAGTGAAATTGCAAGGTAAATGCATTCATCTTACTCTCGCTAGTACAGAAAAAAAGAAAAATAGTAAACTTACCTCAAGTGCGATCTGTCGAAATATATACGTAAACCGTAGGGGAGGGGGGTAAAATAGACCCGAACTGCACTTTGATTGCACCCTATAACTGACTGAAGGGTACAAGTGACTCGAAATTATGCGTGAGGCTTCTATCCTATAGTACAATTTTTTAGACGGGGGTAAGGACCGGTCTTCTTGCTTGGTTCGCAAATGGCACCAATTTGAAATTTCGGCCTGGGTCAAGTCGACACCCTCTTCCCCCTTACGATTAACGGGCTAAACACAAGTTCCATTTTATTACCATGTTGAACGTAATTGCAGCACCTTCAAATAATTTTCTATTTTGAAAAATCAATAGATATTCTAATTCGCAATAAAGCGTAACCACTTTTAAGCAATGGCAGTTTTTGATTTTTTTAAATCTGGTATTTTTTCAAGGTGCCATCTTTCAAATTAAAACTTTGAATGTGCCCAGGAACGAAGAACCGATAGAAAGAGAATCGGTTTGAATTGCGTATCTGTCATTTTCAGATTAAAAGAATAGAAATGCAATCGGTTGGTCACATTTTTAATCGGTCACATGTGCGCGGTTCTTTAAATCCGCCATTCCACATTCGTCAAAATACTGAGTGAATAGAGTTAAATGAGACTGACTAACCAGAAATAATTCCTATGGGTATTCTACGATTCGTTAATGTGCATATAAATGGGTTGAGATTCAGTATGAAATGGAGTTCTTAAAATATCACACCCAATGGTAAAAATACGATGTAATATATTATAACACAGACACACAAAAAAAAGTGTGCGGATCTGGTAACAAGACACACGTATTCCTATGGATTTTGGGGCGCTGAATTCAAATTCGGTATCAAAAATCACCCATCACGT
>NC_046658.1:30423466-30424544 GCF_010883055.1 Belonocnema kinseyi
AGAACCTGACCTCACCTAACCTGAATTAACAGAAATTTATTGAACTACACGTAAAGATCTGGAAGCATATTTTCCCAGTAGCAAATGTGTGCTACATCGAATCTGTCAACTCAGGCCTAACCTAGAAATAAATCTAACCTAGCCTAACCTAACCTCACGAAACACAATTAAACTGATTGTGCTGTCCCGTTGTGTTTGCGGTACCGTTTCATTCCGCTTCGGCTTAACCTGCATAGAGGTTTAACCTATCCTAACCTAACAAAACCTGACCTAACCTAACCTAGCCGAATGAAATTCAACCACACGTGTAGCTATGTAAGCGTACGGTTCTCAGTCTTAAATGTGTGCAATATTTAATAGGTTAACTCTATCTTAACCTACAAATGAAGAAAAAAGGACACGTTATAGCAGGCAGAAAATAGACTGAAGTAGGTCTATAAATCAATTTAATTACGATAAAAAGCAAGATAAAATGTAAACACGAAAGATAGTATAAATATATCCCTTAAGTTTAAGAAAAGCAAGGAGAAAAAATTTTTGCATAAAACTCTTATTCATTTGCATGTTTAAGTTACAGTTCTACATTTTAATTGATACAAACATTGTCAGGTTATTAGAAATGGAGTCAATTCTACTTGTAGTTCTAAGTTTCTTCAAATGAGCAATGTTCGTTTAAAATTTTTAACCACCTGTAGTACAATGAAATGAATTTTATTGTGTTACAACGGGAACACTTAAGTTAAGTTGTGTTGCGTTAAGCAAAATTTCGTTAGGTTCTGTTAAGTTAGATTCATTTGTAGGTTATGGTCGAGTTAACCTATGAAATATAGCACACATTTAAGACTGAGAACCGTACGCTTACATAGCTACACGTGTGGTTCAATTTCATTCGGCTAGGTTAAGTTAGCTCAGGTTTTGTTAGGTTAGGATAGGTTAAACCTCTATGTAGGTTAAGCCGAAGCTGAATGAAACGGTGCCGCAAACACAACGGGACAGCACAATCAGTTTAATTGTGTTTCGTGAGGTTAGGTTAGGTTAGGCTAGGTTAGATTTATTTCTAGGTTAGGCTCGAGTTGAC
>NC_046658.1:30424644-30427881 GCF_010883055.1 Belonocnema kinseyi
AGGTTATGGCTCAACCATGACGTGATGGGTGATTTTTGATACCGAATTTGAATTCAGCGCCCCAAAATCCATAGGAATACGTATGTCTTGTTACCAGATCCGGACACTTTTTTTTGTGTGGCTGTGTGATTGATGCGACAATTTATTTATAAATTCAATGATTATTTAGTTGTAATTCTCTTTTGAAAATAATTTCATTAGATTATCCTGTACAGGAATTATAAGATTTACACTGAATTAGGCGTCAGTGACATGCGGTGACATTCAACTTATTCAGTGCACATGCCAATGGCTGCAGGGAGTCCACGTGTTAGAAACAAACTGCGCAATTCGCTTGGATCGATTTACATCACAAACATCCAAATGTTTAGAATTTCAATACCCGCATTTTTGGTAAAGGCAATTTCGATAAGATAAAAAATGAGTGTTAGTTTTTGTAAAAGATTCGTATATGGTAAATATGAAATAAAATTTTAACATTCTGATGTGGTATGATGCAAATATGTCAAAAAAAAAAATGTTCAGCAAAATTAATTAAAATACCTGAAAATGAATAGTCTGTAAATAAAAGTAGACTACATGTATCTCAGGATTTTTTTAAAAGTTGCCCATTGAACTATTTGTTAATAAATAATTTTAACTATTATAATTACATTTCTTTTATTTAAATTAATAATTTTCTATCGGAATTATCGTTCTTCTATCGGTTAACGCTGATTCATAATCGCTACTGAATGGGTCCGAGAAAAAAATTACGTGGCCGATTACAAATTTTGATTTCTCATTCAAAACTCACTCTAACCTATGGGCGGCTATCTGGAATTCCAGTGAAAGATCGCAATTCAGAAGACCTCAAAACCCATTCAAATGCAAGTGAATGAATTTTTGTTTCCTGGGTGGGTGCACAGTAATACAAGATGATGAATTTTAAATGTAGATGAATTTCATTTTTGCATTAAATTAAGTAAGTCACTTAATTTCAACCAGAAATGGAACTTAAGTGCAGCGTCTCCTATTTGATATACGAGTAATATGATGGTTAACTGACAGGTATGTTGAGTTTAGGATGATTTTCATTCACCCGCTCTGAAATTCAATTCGTTCTGGCAGAAAGGCGATTTTCGAATAGGCACCAAGAAAGCAGCTGAGAGTAGCCAATATGGCGTCAATAGCGCTGGATAGTATCGATCAACATTGAGCTCATGGTAGCAGTTTTGTCAACGTTTCCTATTTTGATATATGTACTCAGGTCTACAACGGATTTTGATTATTGATGAAATAATCTTACATATGTGATAAAAAAAGATATAAAAAGGATTGCAGATTTAAGTTCTGTATCTGGTGGCTTAAAATGGATTATAAGTGCCTTGTTTAGTGAATATAATCTATAAACAACTTCAGATGATATAAGGGATAAAATTCCCCAGATTAATCATGTATTCAATGCTCACTTTAACGAAAATATGTATTTCCTAAAGTTATTCAATTTTTAATTTTAGAATATTTTCATATTCCTAAAAATTGAACTATAGCGCATAAATCTGATGAATTTCAACAATTAGCTGACTTAAATTAACCTATAAATTTAATTTCACTCGCACGCGTTAACGGAAAGTTAACAATATTTCTGTCTTAAATTAATCTATAAAGTACATTTTACATAGATAAAACAGTTGACTTTCAACCAAGCTCGTTACTTAGTCATGTTATAATCGCCAGTTGACTTTCAACTGGCGAATGATCCTTTTGGTTACATCTGAAAGTCAACCGCCTTTTCTTACTGAAATTCAGATTCTTGTATTACTGTGTATTCTTAAATTGCAATTTAAGCAAATTAAAAGTTTGTCTTCTGAACTTAAAATCCAATCCAAAAAGTATCAGCTAGATCTAGCGGATACTTTTTGGTAAAAACTTGAAAAATTATCAACTTTATATTTCAGAAAAAGGACACAGAGACACTTTAGCAATATTTCTACCATATTTCCTGCAATATTGCGGATATTGCAGATAATATGGTAGAAATATTGAGAGAATATGCGGTGTTACTAGGGTGATAAAAAAATGATTTATTATGAAACATAAGTTCCTAAAATTTCTATTTATATATTTCAGAATCCGAAGTCAGCGACAGAGACCTAAAATTAGAATAAAAATTATGTATATAATGTCAGTAAACACTAATCACCTTTAAAACCAGGGCCGAAATTACCGATGAGGGCGCTCTGGGCCATCTAAAGTAACCGCCCCCCTCTACCATCACTTAAAAAATGAACTTATATATGTTTTCAACTTATGAGCACTCTTCCTTATTCCATCGAACTCCTCGAATATTTTATGGATAAATTTCTGGATATACATTTCACAAATGAAAATTTTTATTATAGCTTACTCATAACCAATATCTTTTTTATTCATAATCATTCAAGCTCATAATATATTCTTAGAATTGTAAGCAAATGCAATAAATTGAAGAAGGGTACTGACAAAATATCATAAAATGTGAGTTTTCAACAGCACTTTCATCTTGTTTTTTGATGAGCAAAATTTGTTGTCAAAACTTCGAAATCCATGAAAAGAAGTGTGTCCGCTTCTATGCATAGCAGTGCCAAAATTTGAAGCCGATCTTCTGTGATTGTTGAAGGAAGATAATTCTTAGATGTAGGCCTAAAATAAACACACAAAAAAGATATATATACTCATTCTTTTTAGCCGAGACGCCTACAATGAAATTTGTTGTTAATGGTTCTTTTTTTGTCAAAAATTGTATTACTTGGCTCAAAACTGCATCATTTTCTTCAAAATTCGACAATTCGGTGAACATTCATCCTTTTCGTTTAAAAATTCTTTTTATTCGGTAGAAAAGCAATTCTTATATATATGTGTGTGTGTGTGTGTATTTATGTGTTTTCGGAGGACCTTAAACAAGATGATTTTAACGACTCTCGGATATGACGTAGTTGTAAATCGACCCTTACATTATCTTGTGTTTTCTGTAACAGTTTCGTGGCAACTCTAAAAGAGGTCGGTCTTTTATATACTCGGTTGGGGAAATGGTCAAATAGAAAATTTTAAATTTGGTATAAATGCACTTTCTTAAAATTGTGCTTTGTTATGCAGTTACTAGGAAATCCGGAAACGTACTTAAAGACAAGTAATTCATAGCAATTCATTATAATTTGACGATAAAAAAAGAAAAAAAGAAATTTTAAACCTACAAACTAAAAATAACGCCGAGAT
>NC_046658.1:30427981-30429029 GCF_010883055.1 Belonocnema kinseyi
AGTCGGTACAAATATAGAATTATGTATTGCCATTTTAGCTTTATTTGATATATTTTTACTTCTGATAAGGGGATTTGCTCTACCAATAACCTTCTTACCTTCATTTATTCGTCTATTTAATTTCTCATCTATCTTCCCGTCCCTAGTAAATAAGCTACCAAGGTATACGAACTTATCAATTTGTTCAATTCTCTCATCATTTAATAAAATATTGCATAGTGTTTTCTCACTCTTTCCTTCGAACACCATAGTTCTTGTTTTATTTGCGTTAATTTTGAGGCTAATGCTCCTCATGCTTGCATCTAGTTTATTTAACATTCTTTGTAAGTCTTCGATAGACTCTGCCATAACAACCTTATCATCTGCGAACGCTAACCCACGTACCTTTACTGTTTCGAGATCCACACCCTCTTCGTCGAAGAGAGCCATTCTCAAACACTTGTCCATAAATAATATAAATAACCATGAAGACATAACGCATCCTTATCTAACTCCTTGAATAATATCGAAACAGTCACTCAGTTTCCCATTCACTCTTACACTCGCTTTGCTACCTGTATATATTGTTTTTATAGCTTGTAGGATCCATCCATTGACTCCATACTCTTTCAGGACTTCCCAAAGTTTACTTCTATCTACCTTGTCTAAAGCTTTTTCTAGGTCAACAAATGCACAGAAAACTTTTTTTCCTGCTCTCACACTTTTTTCTTTTATTTGTCTTAAGCTAAATATTTGATCTGTACATGACCTTCCTGGCATAAACTAACTTTAGACTTCCCAAATCTTTGCTTCTGTTATTTTCATTACCTTACGAATAAGTATTTTTGAATATATTTTACTTACGGTACTTAATAAGCTAATCCCTCTGTAATTATTGCACTCGGTTTTATCTCCCTTTCTCTTGTATATTGGTACGATAATTGCTTTTTTCCAATCGTCTGGGACATCTTCCATCTCGAAACATGAATTTATCAATTCGCACAGTCTATGTGGTATGCACGCGCCACCGTGTTTAAGCATTTCAGCGTTAATACCGTCTACCCCGGCA
>NC_046658.1:30429129-30437909 GCF_010883055.1 Belonocnema kinseyi
CATTATAAAAATGCGTCCGTGACTGATGATATATACCGGGAGAGCCCCGTGCAAAATGATCAAATAAAAATCCAACTCTAACCAAAAATTCCTTCGACATATTGGGCAGTATAAGCCTTGTTCCGTCACAGAAATGTTTTTTTTTTTTAATAATATTTACATTTGGGAAAATTGTGTTAAAATCACCACGTCGAAGAAATTTCAAAACTTTTTGTGGAGATTTCAACTGAATATTGTTCTCTTTGCAAAACGCATGAAAATGAATAAATTCGTTATAAGATGTATGTTCTAGATCAGAAGGGAACGAAGCAAGTCAAATAGTATTATGAAAAGAAAATCAAAACACACTAAAAGCCAACATTCTTTCAAAAGGCCACATACGTGACATACGTCGGATCCGGCCCGTCTCATTTTTTCCTTTTCGACACTTTTCGGGAAAATCGACATCGATATGTGGCTCAACAGAACTGTGGCGTGCAGAGTCGACGAAGTACACCTAGTGGTGTTGTCTAATAATGGACTTACTCTCAGTTTCTCTCTGATTATATAATACAAAGAAATATCTTCATTCGTATCTAAGTCTATGTATAACATACATTTTTTTCTATTCTTTAGTCTACGTTAGGGGTATTATGGTATATTATCTTTTCCACCTGCCCGGATCTGCCCTGTCTGGTTAATTTCCTTTTTCGGTCCATACAGAAACCGATCGTAATGTTATAACCCAGTCGAAATGCAAAATGATTAAAAGGGAGCAATTGATGATGGCAAGGAAAAACTAATCTCGTATTGAATGAGGAAAATTATATAATTACTAGTCAATGATTTCCTTATTCAAATCTGTTCAGGAAATTCTAGTTAGGTTGTAACGAGGCACTACCAAGATTCTTTAGCCTAGTTTGTCCGCATTTCAGCAATACGAGTTCCATTTGAATGTTAAGGAAGGTCTAGACCAATTTCTACGAAGGAACTATTCATAAACGTTAATTTTCCTAAAAGTAATGAGTATTCATTGGCAAGAGCAATTGGTGGTAGCAGACGCTGAGCGGAAAAAACTGGACCCAATAGGACAAGCAATATAACCACTAATCTAAAAAATACCCTTTACAAAAGGTTACATTTAAAAACATCATATTTTCTACTTCCTTATATTGTTCAAAGACATTTAGCTACTGAAAGATCCTAACAATTTGCGTGTAAAGTTTAAAAACTGCACAATTCGAAATACAAACTATCATTAAAGGGTAGGTTTTTACGATTATGGGTCGTATTTTCGGTCTTATGCTAGTTAATTTTTTTCTCAAATTCTGGTACAATAAGTTGTTTTTATAGCCAAATGATTTTTTATTTTTATGAAAATTAACGTTTATTAATAGTAAAAATTACCGTTGATTAATAGTAAAAATTATTTTCAGCAGCCTTCAGCAACGGTGTATTAGATGGGAATTCATGCGAATCTATCTGTTCATACAATTACTTCACATTTCCTGTGACCGAAAAAAATTGCTACGAAGGAGAATTTAAGAAAATGATCTTGTTTAAAGTCCTTTCAAAACCATTGAAATTTTCTAAATAAACCGTCTAGAGAGTTTAATTTGATAAAACTTTACGCATTTCTAGAAAGACAGGCAAATTTTCCACCAATATAAACAGTTCAATTTTGAGTTTTCAACTAAATGCACAAATAAGATAATTTGTTAATAAAATAAATAAATGGATAAAAAATTACTGAATAAATGAACATATACAGGGTGTTTTTTTTAACTTGAAACTTTCAAATATCTCGAAAAATAGGCAATCTGTGAAAAAATGTTATGAATTAAAATTTAATCACTCTGAGGATTACATGCACTGATCTTAAAATCTGTTTCTCCACACCGCCCCCTGGGGGTGATGGTGGTGGGCAATTTCGAAATCTTAAATGAGAACACCTATTTTTTATTGCATATTCGGATTCCTTGGATAAAAATACGTATGATTTGTCTAAAACATTTTCCTCGTTTCTAGATAGGTGGCGCTGTAATCGACGAAATTCAATTTTTCTTCATTTCACTGTTACTGAAAATGCACGCTTACGATTCTGCAATACGTTAACAATAAAAAATACACCATTTTCATTGTGACATGACTGACCACGAAAAGAAAAGAATGTTTAAAATCGCTGCAGAATCTTTGGACGAGTGCAATAAAAACTCGTACATAAAAAAGACATCGCGACGAACATAGGTAGAACCTCCTTCTTTTTGTAGTCGGTTAAAAATAAGGGCAATAGAGCTTCGGATCTCTTTGGTAATTATTATTTTGAAAAAAATGCCAAAACGTATGTCCGTTCTTCAGAAGTAATTATTAAGTAATACGTTTACATTAACAGTGTTTCCTGAATATTCCGAAATTTAAGCTATGGCATTATTATAGATTGAGGTCAGTGGAGGGTATCGAAATATTACGAAAGTGTTTACTTGTTTCTTTCCTTAAATACAGTAAATTAGAAAAAGTACATTTAAGACAAAACTCATTTTAGTTAGATCAAAGATTATGTCGAATACTACTTTACAATGGAGTATCTAACCGTACGAGAAAAAATTGAAAGGGTTCTGGTGTATGGAGAAGCTGAAAGAAATCTTAATAATGCTATCAATCTCTACGCTCAGCGTTTTGCAAATAGAATTGTGTCACGTGCTTCATTTGATCTTACTATTACAAAATTTACTACCGTTGGAAGTATTCAACCTAAGAAAAAGAACCGTACAACAACAGTCACTGGAGAGAATAATGGAATTGCTGTATTAGCTGCAGTAGCCAATAATCCTCACATCAGTACACGAGAAATTGCTCGTGATTCCGGAATGTCTCAGAGCAGTGTTTGGAAAATTTTGAAAAGTAATAAATTTTTATCCGCACAATGCCTCTTTGCATCAAGAACTTTATGGCGCTGATTTCAAAAATCGGGTAGCTTTTTGTCAGTGGGCACGTGAAAAAATACAACAAAATCTCAACTTTTTTCGTTATGTATTATTCTCTGATGAGTCATCTTTTACGAACCATGGAATAGTTAATCGACACAACATGCACTACTGCAGTATTGAAAATCCGCAGTGGCTGCGTGAAGTCGAACACCGGCGTCCATGGACTGTCAACATATGGTGTAGAATAATTGGTAACAAACTGATCGGTCCCCAGATTATCGAAGTCAGCCTAAATGATCCAGAATATCAAGACATTTTGGAAAATGAACTGCCAATATTGCTTGAAGAGCTGAGCTTAGAAATACGGCAGAACATATGGTTTCAGCATGATGGTTGTTCGCACTGAACAAAATAGTTGGTTGGGACAACTAACAAAGTAGTAGGCCCAACTATTTTAGTTTGTAATATATGCCGCTGCTATTAAAGTGGTTGATGCTACTACTTTTATTCGCAAGATTGGTAGTAGTTGTCCTTACTACTTTATTTGTTCTCGCTACAACTTTCGATGGTAGGTACTACTTTCAGGTAGTTTTGTTTGCTACTTTAAATAGTGAGCGTTACTACTTTAGTTATTTTACAAATAAATTAGTTGATCTTACAACTTTAAGTAGTAAGACTTATTATTATATAATCTTATATAATATTACTATTCAATCTTATATTTTCTTACTATTCATATAATTATATTCATCCCGCTGGCAAGCTGAATTTTCACGATGATGTATTTGTACAAATTAGGGTACCTTTTCACTGAAGCCGATTTTGAAGTATTCGTTGAATTTATTTGACACATCGAGTTCGCATTTATAGGTTATCAATCAATCAAATTTGCTATAAAACAACAAAGTAACTAGAAATAAATCCCATGAAAAATATTAATTCCATGATTATTTCAAAACAGGCCTCCGTGAAAAGGTGCCCTAAGCGTAGGCCGTAGACGACGCCCTAAGGATCTATACGATGCTCTTCAAATATTTTCCACGTGTTTACACATTATACGTAAAGGTTCAGATTAAAATAGCGATCATCGAAAACATAACAAAACATTTCGATGCGAATGTTGGCAGCACTGCTCAGAATTCAGTTCTGCCAATATCGCCTTCATAGGAGGACTAACAGCGACTTGTTACCGTAGAAAACTGGTTAGTTGCTGTTACCATCGAAGCAGTTGTCGTAGCTTATACAAACTCTACTAATAAGGAGCACTATTTTTTTCAGTGCGGTACAGTGTTCAGGGGTAGCACATGAAGTTCTTGGTGGTGATTTCAATGGTCGTTGGATTGGTAGAGACGGTCCGATAAATTGGCCTACAAGATCGCCAGAGCTTACTTCACCAGATTTTTTTTTGTGGGGCTATCTGAAAGACAAAGTGTACAAAGAAAAACCACAACACACATTGAAGCCGAAGGTCATCATTTTGAGCACTGACTTTAATTAAAAGATGATTCCCTGAGTACCTAGAATCGTAAGAGGCGAGGGGACTTCAGTGATCCCAGATCTGAAACGAGATGTGGTCCAATACAGGGCTATGTCCGTGTGAATATAGTAGGAGACGGTATAAATGACTGGGTTGCGCGTGCAACCCATTTCTAGCCTTCTGAATTTGAAAACTTGAACGTGCACGGGTGCGGATCGGAACACTTCGGCGGTTCTATTATTTATATCTCTATCTGCTTTGAAATAAAATTGAGAGATTAGGATTTTAATATTTCCAGATTTGGATCAACGGGCCTGAGAGGCCCGGCTTGCCTTTTAACATCACGATTTTCGCTTGCCATCATGAGGGTTAAAACTACAAGTGTTCATAAGTATTTAAAAAAAGAGCGATTCAAATCGGATCAGAATTGACACAACACATAAGTTATTAATACTTGAATCCAGAATCGGCCCCTGTGTGCCGCAACGGGGTGTCTCCGACAATTGTAGACCAGGCTTATAGGCATACAGGGCGCGTCGCGGTAAGTCAGTCGAAATCAAATACACGGCATAAGCAATCTCCCATCCCATCTCTAATATTATCTTGTTATATTCTCATACTATTGAGAAGATATTGTTTTGTTTTTTTTCTTGTCAAAAATGACTTTTGCGAATTCCATCAAATGTCGACGTTTGGAGGCCCCCTGAGTCAGAAACAAATAGTTTTTACATGGATGTCAGCCTGTCTGCCTTTGTCGACATCTGTATACTGGATAACTGTTGAAAGACTGCTGGTATTGAATTGTGGCTTGGCACACAGTTTGAGGGACCAAAAAGAAAGATCTTGTTCGTCAGTTAGCTATGTTGGATAAAAATTCAAAAAGTTTGGGTATTTTGAAAAAATTTTTGAGACCAAATTTTTTAATATTTGAAAATTCTATGTGCAAAGATTCGTATTTATTACAAATTCAAACAATTTATCTTAACAAAATTTTAGATGAAAAGAAAATGGCTAGAGTTATAGCATTTTCAAAATCCAAACAATCAAATGAACATGAACATTTTAATCCAAATAACGCACGATATAAATCAATTATTTGAATAAATTTTGCATCGAGAAACTATGTAGATACATAAAATTTACTTTTAAATTGAATTCAAATGTAACTGTATCGTAATAAACATTTTTAGCTACTATACATCTTTTATGGAAAAAATTAGTCATTTTGAAATTAAAATTTACTGTCTGTGAATAATATTATTTTGTTGTTTTGAAAAAGAGGCGGTAGAAATTTTACTAAATAAAACTATACGTTTGAAGACATGAAACGTTTTAATTGATAAACATATTGAGTTGAAATTTAAAATAATAAATTTTTTTAATAAATATGATCGTACAGCTTTCTCGCATGTATAATTAGCGATTTCGAGTTTTTAGATGTAGAGTTAAATTTTATAGGAATATCGCCTACCTCATGATTATTAATTTAAGTAAACAATAATTCGTAAATTTCTATGTTTGTGTAATTAATTATGAATTAAATAAATTATAATGAAACGATAAAATTATATAATAAAATTATTTTTCATTTGATTTTTTTATATAATATTTTATAGAAATGTATGTATCATTTATGTATATTAAATATTTATCTCTTAATTGTTAGTTTTTAATAAAATAATCCGTAAATGAACTATTTATTATCGCGGGTACATTTTTATCGTGCGCTGTGCCCGTAGCTCGCAAGTTTGAGCGCTCCTGGGGCGCGCGTCTTTTGATTCCCGCGATTCGTGCTCAGGTATTTATTCTTGGCATTTAGAATGCTTGAATGAAACTTTATCAAAAATATCTCTTTAGATCGCAGTATTCATATACGTGTTCGTATTCTGATTTTTTCGTTTAAGTAAGTATAGTTAAAGATTAAGTTTCTCAAAGTTCTGTAGGCTGTGAGGTACACAATATTATCATGACACTCGCGCTGCGCACTCGTTTTTTGACAGACAGTTGTAAATTTATATTTTCTGAACCACCTTGAAATAAACTTAAAAAATACAATCCTTTATTTAGACATTTTTCTCTATCTCGCGTTGTTATGCCAATAATAGGATTTTGGTTTTCATATTATTTTTTATACATGTATAAAGCAAAATATCATACAAGTCTTCTTTTAGATTTTTTACGTATCTCGCGTCTTTTAACGTAATATTGGAATATTCGACTATCTGCATATATTACATACGATAAAACAAAATTACGAGTTCTATTGAAAAGTGGTTTAAAGAAATTTTGTAGGATTTTTCAAAACCTATCATTTCTCTTTGAGACTTTTTGTCGTATTTTGCGTCATTTGGTTTAAAATTTGAATTATGTGGTGTCAAATTTCGGGCAATTCTAATACTTTCTTCAACATAAATAATAAGAATGTAATAAATGAATACAAATTTGTATCGCTTTTTATTTGGTAACTTTTGTTGTTTTTCCACATATTTTTCATTTTTATTTTGAATATCATTTTTATGATTGAAACCAAAATTACGTGTCCTTTCAAAATGTCATTCATAACAAATTTTTAGCTCTTTTTCGGGCTTTAAAATTCAAAAATTTTGTTAAAAGTTAATATATTTTGTTGAAAGCTCGTCTTATTTTGGTAGACCATTAAAACAATGCTGGAAAATTCATTTCTTTAGTTAAAAATTTAACTATTTTGTTCGCAATTTATCTTCTTTAATTGAAAATTAAACGTCTTGGTTAAAAGTTGAACTTTATCATTATAGATTCGTATTTTTGGACTCCCCTTAATCTTTGGGGTTGACTCTTTTATTGAACATTTAATTCCTCGATTTAGTTGAAAATTAATCCCTTTTTTAACATTTAACCATTTTCTTGACATTTTGGGTTATTTTTTTTGTTCAAAATTAATTTTTTATCTGAAAATTTGCAATTTCACATTTTTGTTAGAAATTTATACTTTACAAGTTTAAAATTTAATTATTTGGTAGAACAATCTTTTTTTACATTCTCATCATTTTTGATTGATTGAGAAATTACTAGAATTGTCTAAAATTTGATATCACAGTTTTTCAACGGATCTCTACGTTTCGAGACCCCCTGAATCCGAAAATCAGGTTTTCACGATGGCGTCTGTCTGTCTATCTGTCCGTCCAGCCGTCCGTCCGTCCATAAACACGATAATTCTGGAAAAAATGAACGAATCGAATCCATCTTTGGCACACTTTTTTAGGTCCTACAAGAAAAGACGAGTTCGTTAACCAGCCATTTTTGATAAAAATTCAAAAAGTGAGCGCATTTTGAAGATTTTTTAGACCACTTTTTTCTGAATTTGAAAATTCTATGTATGGATATTTATCGTGTTAAAAAAAATTTATTGTTATGACTTTTTTTGATAAAAAGAATATTCTCATAGATATAGCGTTTTCAAATTTTTTAAATCAACCAAAAATCAAATTTTTAAGGCAAAAAACGCACAATATGAAAAAAAGTGAAGAGAAGAAAAACATTTAATTTTAAAAGATCTACAAGATTATCATGACAATTTTTTGCTTTTTCTTCAAAAATCAAAAATTCAAATTTTAATTGCACAAAAAAGTAATGAAAAATAAAAAATTCCATTTTGTAAACAAACTATGTAGGATACGAAAAAAGACAAATTAAAAAAAATTGTTATCCCAAAAATGATCTACAATTTCGTTAAGAATCACTTCTTGATAGGACGGGTACCTTTTGTTTTATTTGTGAAAAATAACGTTGAAAAACAAAATAAAATGTGTGGAAAAGCGACGAAAGTTACGATAAAAAAATGCAACAAAACCTGTTTACAAATGTCTGCCGGAAATCGGGCGCGCAGCGCGAGCGTCCCGATGGAAATGTGTACGTCTAAGCCTACAGAGCTTTGAGAAATTTAATCTTTGACTATACTTAATTAAGTAGACAATTCAGAATATGAAGACGCATATAAATACTGCCATAAGAGATCTTTTTGATAAAGTTTTTTTCAAGCATTCCAAATGCAAAGAATGAATATCCGAGCGCGAAGCGCGAGGTATCCCATTATCGAGCGGGAAAATGCAATTTTTAAGTTCTAAATTAGTATATTTTGATTAATGATTTAACAATATGGTAGAAAATTAAAATAGGATTCGTTTGTAAATAAACTTTACCGTGTTTCTTTCCTGTTTGTGAAATCTAGTTTTTTTTTTAAATCATATTTCTGCAAGATATACCTCTTTGGCTTAACATTGAACTTTTTTTGTTGACAATTTGGTTTTTTATGTTAAAAATAACTTTTTTTTTAAATTACAACTTGTATATTTTTGATTAGAAAGGAATCCTTTATCAAATCAATTGAAAGTGAGTTTTAAATAATAACTGATACGAGG
>NC_046658.1:30438009-30442266 GCF_010883055.1 Belonocnema kinseyi
TTAAAAATTTGTCATTAGGACAACCGCAGGATTTCGCCGCGAGCTGGTGCTAATCTGGAAAATTGCAACCTCTCCCAGCGAAATCGCGGTAAAATTTCAGCCACAACCACGTCTCACGACCGTGAGATAGATGGTTACAGTCTGTAAAGAAATCAATACCACGATCCAGCAAAAACCTCGTGCACCCTAAGAACACGGAGCGACCCAAGGACAACCGCCTTCTGCATTTTTCCCGCAAGTGTTTTAGCATATTGTTGACACGCAGGGATGCTTTTTAGGCCATTAGCAAGTGAAAGCTTGGCACTTCCAAGAGCGCCGAGGATAAGGACGTTTAGTTTAACAGAATATTCCGGGTACAATCGTTGCAACTCCCTTATAAGGTCTCGATACCTCTCTTTCTTTTCATTCTCCTAGGTTATGATGTTTTTGTCAGGCCTCGAGTGAGCAACAGAAACAATTGTCGAGAATATAAAGTTCCAGTATATGCGGCACTTCCCATTCTCGACATTTGACTCAATTTCCCTAGGAGCATTTAGAGGAGCGATATTAAGGTTAATGCCGTAGGAGTGACAGAGATGGTAATAAAGCACTCTTAGTGCCGCATTGTGCCTTTGAATGTAGGTCGCTCCCGCGTGAGTTGAACAACTAGATAGTATGTGAGCTATATATATATTGAAAAAATTTTTGATTTTATTTATGTCTTCAAGTGAATATTTTTTAAGTTTGCAATAACAAAGGAAAACTATCCAATTAGGGGTTTTAAATGTTTAAAATCGCGATTTATTTTTTTCATAAATAGTTTCGAAATGATTTTCACATTATACACATCATCAATATACGAGTAATATACCTAAAAACTAGCTGATGTGGACAATGTGAACATTATTTTGAAACAATTTATGAAAATAATAAATCACGATTTTTAAACCCTCAAAACCCCTAATTTGATAGTTTTTCTTTGTTATTGCAAAGTTAAAAAAAAAATCATTTCAAGAAATAAATAAAATCAAACATTTTTTCAATCCTTGGTGGGAATCGTTTTGCAATTACGAAAAAGTATAACTATTTTTACAGGAAAACAACAATGAATCTAATAATTTTTTTAAATACTAAGAAATCTAGGTGGCCGTTTTAATCAAGGAAACAAATTTCCGGTCATTTCACGATACGCAAAAAATTATTGTATTATTTAAATGCATTGGAATTCTTTCCTTTTCCATTTTTTTTTGTAATAGCCTTAGTTGCCGAGATGCACCCCTAAACGCCTATTATTTCTTTAGAATTTTTTTTTGGATTCTTCGATTCATTGAATTATTTTTATAAACTATTTCGATTTCTTTGAAGTTGTAAATTCTGATGAGCATAAGAATTGCAAGTGGTTAACTGCCCTCAAACTTTTAAAATTAAATTTTAATGTGCAAGGCATAGTCTAGTTACTGGTTTTTGTAATTAAACAAATTATAAGGAAAAAGATTATACCTTAATTATGCATAAAAATATATTTTAGGATTTAAAAATTCATGTCGGATAAATTTATACAGTGAAGTGTTCGAACCTTCAATTCACTATTTTTGTAAAAATTATATTATTTTAAATAATGTTTTAAATTTCGCTACAATTCTAAAATATGACAAGAATTTTTTTAAACTTATTTATATAGTATTTCGCAAATTTCTCTTTTAAAAGAAACCAGACGAGGTATTAATTTAACTAAGCTTTACTACATTTTTTCATTAAACTAAATTCTAAATTAATTAAAAATGTATTCACTTTTTAAACTTATTTAGTATCTCGAAAATGTCCCTTTCTAAAACCTCGAGGCATTAAAAAATGTAGTTACACACACACACACACACATATATATATATATATATATATATATATCGTTCTCCCACTCCGACCTCCCTTGCCGCATCTATGCTTATAATATCTTTGGTGCGATAGCAAGTGGAAGGGTCTTTTAAAGATGTATAAAAAATTTAAGGACAGGGAGAACACTACTGGAGAAGCAGGAGGCGAGGTTTGGGATCATTACGATGCCATGAATAAAATTTTATTTTAAAAACCTGCAATCTCGACTGTTGCCCTTTCCTCTAATTTGAAAGGCTATCGACAGGAAATAGCAATGCAGATAAGTAAAAAGACCAACTCACAGAGCAACGAAAACATCCCTGAAAACCTTCATCAACCAAAAGACCCCCTCGAAAATGAGCCTAGCTTGAAGAAAAAGAAGAAAGGAAAAGACGCGTTGGACACATCGCGGCCTTCACCTTTGAACAGGTTGTACATGTCAACTGAAAAGAGAAACGAAGCTCAACAGGCATTGCCGGAAAGGTTCGTGTCAACATTCGAAATCTACTTGGATTTCATAAAATCAAAGTCTGGAAGTTCTTCTGATAAGTAATGCTATACTTAAGGTTGTTGGAACGAATGCCTAACCTCAAAATTGAATTACCTCATTTTAGGCCACAAGTAATATAATTACATCATTTTTTGATAATCACGTCCTATTCCTGTTTTGAAGCATTTCTGTGGTCGAATCTGAAAATGGGTTAACTTTAAAAATTTGTAATATAAAGCTTTATTTTCAAATTTAAGTTTGAAGAAGAAAACTAGGTCTACATAAACAGTTTTGAAATTAGTCTACTTTTAAATTCGAACACAGGTTTGATTCAAAATAGAAGTAGGACGTGTTTATCTAAGATTGAATTAATTGTGTATTGTGTGGCATAAAGTAAGGCAATACAATTTTGAGATTAGGCCCTCGTACCAACGTAGGATTGTGAGCAATGAACGTTTCATTGTAACATTGAAACTTTCACTTGAAACTTTCAAATGTTTCACAGTCAAAGTTTCATCGCTTCATGAAACATTGGGGGGAAAAGAGAGAACTTCCATATGCGCATGCGCGGCAATCAGATAAGGTTAGGTACTTGTGACTCGTATCATATGCCGCTTCTCCGCAAGTTTAAACCTATTTTGAAATTTTATTTAGTGTTTTTCAATATTTCTCAGTATTTCCGAAGTAAAATTGTGATATTGGTGCAAATATTAAAAAATAATTGCTCTGAATACTTAAAAATGCCTCAGTCTATTAATTATAACTAATATATATATATTTTTTTTGAATATGGTTACAAAAATAAATAGGCAGTCGCGGACAATTGTCCAGGGGTGGTCCCGAAGGAATTAACCCCCAAGCGGATGTGTGAAAACCGCGCCGAAAGCTGAATGGCACCTGGGTGAGGTGTCTAGAACGGTGACTCTGGGATACCGGGCGATCTCTCAGAGTACGCAGCCTTATCCTTGCATGCGGGGCTCTACAAGGATGGACGAACCCCTTTCCCTAGCTTCTCGTGGAACAACAATGACAACACCAAACATAGTTGTAGTAAGTGCGGTTCAAAACAACAGAACGCGCAGGGCTCCCGACAATGGGTCGGCCAACAATGCCGACCAATCTAGAGCTGGGGGAGCCAATGAAAATGGATTCAATGCGATGGATCAGCGGGATCTCGCGACCTTTGGGTGGACGGAACAACTGAATTACGACTTGCTAGAGTGCTACGATGCGAGTGTGGCCCCTGAACGGGGTTACAGGGCACGGCTGCATGCTCTGTGGTGCGGGAAACACCCGGAGCTATCGCGTTTTTCGCAGCAACGTCTGCGAAACCATGCTGAACTACTCCAAAAAAGGGGCTATGTAAGCGGAACGCCTACTCTACCACAGCTAAAACAAGCCGGCAAAAAAGAAAGAGAGGCGACACTAAGACCAACCGCGGGCAGGCAACCAATAGATGAAGAGCGATGCTTTACGACCCGGAGAAACATCAACACCAAGGTTTCTCTCAAGCCTAAAGATCTGGCTGAAATGGATGAAGAGCTTCGTCGACATTTTTCCGGCGAATCCGACCTCTGGACTATCAATTATTATGTGTATAATGCAGCGAGAGCTTTGGCCGATGCGAACCGTAAAACAAAACCAAAGGCTAAGCATAAGACCAAAAGACGAATGCATCAACTTGCCAGAAAGATAGGCTGGGCAAGACAGTACGCGTCACGCATTCAATGTGTGATTGACTATATCACATCTGGCAGGAATTTTACCGCCAAGGTTCTAAAGTTCGCGAGCGAACTCAGGATCCATTATCACATACTTACCAAGTCAAAGCTGCTGACCATCAGGCAGCATATTGTTGAGAGAATACGGATACTATCTGACGCTAAGAGAAGTCTAGAGCGGAGGGAGAGGTGGGT
>NC_046658.1:30442366-30451747 GCF_010883055.1 Belonocnema kinseyi
CGCGGAATATTGAGTCTTGAATGTCTTCACAACAGGATTATTCTGGGTACAGCACATAGAGTTGCAAATGGAAGAGACCCTCTTCTTAAAATGGTCAGGACTTCGAGAAGCGAACCATGTTCGTTATCGAATTTTCGGCACCAGCTGATAAAAACATCATGGTCAAGGAGAATGAAAAGAAAGAGAGGTATCGAGACCTTATAAGGGAGTTGCAACGATTGTACCCGGAATATTCTGTTAAACTGATCGTCCTTATCATCGGCGCTCTTGGAGGTGCCAAGCTTTCACTTGCTAATGGCCTCAAAAGCATCCCTGCGTGTCAACAATTTGCTAGAACACTTGCGGGAAAAATGCAGAAGGCGGTTGTCCTTGGATCACTCCGTGTTCTTAGGGTGCACGAGACTTTTGTTGGATCGTCGTATTGATTCCTTTACAGACTGTAACCACCTATCTCACGGTTGTGAGACGTGGTTGTGGCTGAAATTTTACCGCGATTTTGCTGGAAGTGGGTGCAATTTTTCAGATTAGCACCCGCTCCCGGCGAAATGCTGTGGCTGTCCTTATGACAAATTTTTAATTATATTAACTTAATATAGGAAAATAGGGTTTTTAGAATTCTAAATCATGTAACTGTATTTGCTATAAAACTCAATTTTGTCCATCAATTTTTAGTATTTAATTTAAGGGGAAATTATTAAAACGTATTGCATTATTTAATTGCTTATCTGATCAACGATTACTTGAGAAAATGTGAATTGATTTTCACTTTTTATTATATGCGATTTGAATTTTCCCGCCACCGTCTTTGAAACATTGCAATGTTTCACGAGACCTTGAAAGTTTCATGAAACTTTTCATTGAACCAAAGTTTCATGAAATTTTATAACCCTATGCCAACGTCCGTAAGGCTATTGGAATTACGCTATAACCTCCAAATTCAATCAACTCATTTCACGAAATAATGACAAGAACTAATTGTTTTTTAGATACTAGCCTAAAGACGGAGGGCTTTCCTTATTGAGCACCCTTTTTTTAATATAGGTGTAGATCGAGTGGGTAGAACTGTTTAAATTAATAAAATGTTAATGGTAACCTAAACAAGTATTTATTGAAGAAAATGAGGTGACCGAATTTTACATATTTTCAGGATTAATATCTTTCTAAGTCCGATTTCAACAGTTTAAGAAAAAACCGTTGAATTTTTATATTTTTCAATTATGCTATTATTTAGCGTACAATGCGGAATTACAAAATCTTTTACTTAAAAAATGCTACATTTTAGATTTTTATTTTTAAGCGTATATGTTTAATCAAAAAATTTTAAAGTCTATTCTTGAAGACTTAAACAATTAAAAATTTAAAGAGTTTGAAGTTGAATTTTTTTATAATAACCAGTGTTATTTTATCAACTGTAAATATAAATATGTGAAAAAATAATTTAAAAAATACATCTGTACTTTAATTATTAAAAACTAAACAAAAAGTCAATTGATAAAATGATTCTAAATTCGTTCAAATTTTAAGAATTTACAGATTGTTACTGTTTTAATTTGAAACTCTTAGCCATTAAAAAATGAAAAGGTGCGATTGAAACTTTGTAAACTATTTTCAACTTCAAAATAATAATAAGATATTCGTAATTAAAGGCTTTCATTAAATTAAAAATATTGTTTTAGTCTAAATTATTCACTTTTTAACGAATTTAATATGAAATTTTATAATAAAGAAAAAGAATAATAATTGAATACTCAGCAATGTTTGACTGTTAATTTGATACAATTAAATGAAAGCAAAATGAGTAAAAGTAAACAATTTTAATTTTGATTGAAACTTTTAACGTTACAATTTTGATTGTTCTATTTTAAAAATGTTTAATTTGTAGGCGAAATTGTTGAATTTGTATGTAGAAATAATAATTGAACACTTAATATTTGGAGAAAAAATTTGAGTAATTTTAAGAAATATATAGAATTTTTGAAAAGATTCAAAATTAATTTAAAACTTAAAATGATCTCAAGTCACTTAAACGAATTGTATGAAAATTTGATTCACAACTTCTAACCCTATTCTAAAATGAATAGAATTTTTCTAACAATTTTTAGATAATCCTCAAAAGTTTTCAGAAATCCTTAAAATAGTCGAATTTTTTTGCCAAGATTTAGAGATTGTAGGGAAATGGGAGATAAAAAGAGAAAAAAAACACAAAAATAGTCTAGGACCTTTACGGGTTAGGGAACTGGATACTTATTATGTTGATGCTAGCTGGATAAGGAGAGAGGCGTATAAGCAATTTAAGATGCATGTTATTTTTAGAGATTATTTCATTTATTCATTTAATTTAATTTCATTTAATCGGCTGCCGATACTGTGTGGGGTTTGCCCAAAAAAATGACTAATATAAAAGAAGGACGATAGCGATACGTTGTGTCCTTTAACGAGAGCAAAAAACCCAACAACGATAGCGAACAAATTCCTTGGCAGTGGGTTGGACTGTCAGCCCTAACGCATCCGTATCCTCTTTTGTTGTGGTCGTGCCTCCTTACTTCCTGGGCTTTCCTGGGTGGTACGGTCCCTCGGCTCTCCATTGTTCGTAATAATCGGAACAGCCCTTGATAGTGAATCCTGGCCGGCCGCATCGGTAGCAATATGTATGTAGGGGTGTGTGTGGACACTTGCTGTGGGTGTGGTGAGATGAGCCATAGTTCCAGCACCCGGTTGTCATTTTGTGGGACACCGGAGCTTCCTGCCGTCTCGACTTCGCCTCGGAGGGTCCTTCGGCTGGTGAGGGATTGTCCCGTACTCCCCTGATGGATTGGGGAACTTGTAGCTGGACAATCAGGCGGGCGGTAGTGCCTGGTGAGCTATCTAGTAGATAGAGTGCGGACTCGGTCCGAAGCGTCCGACCCTTCTGGTTCTCTCTCTCCGATTTGGCGTCCCAGTGCCTCTCGTGGGTCGATGGATGGTTAGTGGCAGTCTTGGGGATAGCCTTGGTTGACGACTGACCGCTGGTGCCGGGTCTTTTTTCCTGCACTGGCTGCTGTTGGCGAGGAAAGTGAACGATATATACCACGTTCTGGGAGGAGGTCTGGGTGGCTTCCGTCCTGAGGATATTGCGAGGGCTCATGGTGGCTGGAGTCTGCGTGGTCCTTGATACCAGGTGTTGTCGATAAGGGGTATGTGTACCCACCAAGATCCCTTCCGTCGGTCGGGTGCAGTAGCACACGTGGTCGGTCAATGGGCCACTGGTGCCCGTCGATGCTGGCGGTATTAGACGACTGGTTGAAGCCACATACTCCTCGGCCTCTCTAATGAGGCTGAAGGGTAGGGCCGGTTGGAGCTAAAAGGCGGCGTGTATAATTGCCCGGAACGGCTGCAGGTGGCGCCAACCTGGAGCAAATTTAGGATTTGTCCTGAGCCCTGTTGGTGGCCGATGAGGACCACCTTCCGCCATGTCGGAGTAGGAGTTGTGGTCGAAGCTAGGTGACGATTCCTACAGTTGTGATAGCTTAGGCGATAGCTGGTCTCACATTCGGTAGCTTTAAATTTCGATAGCAGTACTGACCTAAGGGCAGAGAAAGAAGGGAGGGTTCAGCCTACGTTCCGTATGGTTTGAAATCTTTGACATGCATCTTGCTTATGAATTTATCTTTCAGGTTGGAGACCTCATACACGACAGGGGACAATTGTTTAGTAAGGCGGAAGGGACCATGGAATTTTTTGGCTAATTTCGCGGAGAATTGTTTCCCTGCGGAGGATAGGATACGGGTTTTGGTCAGAACCAAATTGTTAACGACAAATATGGACTCTCGGCGCCTCATAATGTAATAACGGCCTTGGCGCTTGTAGGCCTCCTCTAGATTCTGTACCTCTAGGTCTGCCCAAACGACTGGATCCTGAGTTTCTATCCTCGTGGGATCAGGTAGGGTTGGTACTTCGTAAGCATGGAAGGAATTTACCGCTTTAGGGTTGCGACCAAAATTCAGGAAAGCAGATGTGGTTTTTAGGGCGGACTGAAGGGCCGTGTTGAAGGCAAATCTGAATTCAGAAAGGTACTGGTCCCATGTCCGATGATCATGTTCAATAAATATTATCACCATGGTTTTCAGAACCCGATTCATCCGTTCGGCGGGATTGGATTGTGCGTGGTAGGGTGGGGTGGTAGTATGGTGGATGTTGTATTCCCGGGCCCGTTCTTTTAGAGAAGAGTTTACGAAATTGGTCCCGTTATCGGTCAATAGGACTTGAGGTGTTCCCCATCGCATTAAAACAAGTTCTTTAACGCATCTCTGATTTTTGGGCCAGTGGCCCGCCTCAGCGGACAAAATTCCATCCATTTGGTAAAAAGATCCTGTATTACTAGGACGTATTCGAATCCGGAGGCGGTACGAGGGTAGGGACCCAGAATATCGGCCGCTACTACGGTCCATGGCTCTTCGACTATCCGGCGACCCATAAGACCGGAGGGTGGTAACTGCTCGACTTTGCCCATTTGACAATTTGGACATTTCCGCACGTAGTCAGAGATGTCTTGGAACATAACCGACCAGTAATAGTCTGTAGCTACACGCGCGTATGTCTTATCTATCCCCATATGGTCGGCTTTGGCGTCATTGTGTTTGTCATGCATCACTTCCTTTCGCATGCTAATCGGTAATACCAATTTCCACGCATTCCGGTCCTCGCAGATGTCATCAAGGATGGGGTTCGGTCCGTGGTAGAACAGTTTACCATTTTCGATTTTCCAGTTCGGGAACCTAGCAGGAAACCTTTCGATAGCCTCGCGACGGCCATGGTACCAGGGATCGGCCGCATTACCCAGTGAGGTCACTCTGTTCGCATTTCCCTCAAACATACGCGACAGGGCATCCCCCACATGGTGGCTCGCTCCTTTGCGATGAACTATAGTATATTGGTGGCCCTGTAACGCTAATACCCATCTTACTAACCTACCGGCTGGGTGTTTTAGGTTATCCAGCCATCGTCAGCTGCTGTGATCGGTAACTACGGTAAAATGTGAACCCTCTGTATAGCAACAGAACTTTTGAATCGCCCACACCACTGCTAGGCACTCTCGCTCGGTCACGGTATAATTACATTCTGCAGGTATTATGCTTCGACTAGCATACGCAATAACTTTTTCTATCCCCTCGATAGCCTGGGTTAAAACAGCCCCCAAACCAGTGGAACTCGCGTCGGTTTGAAGTATAAATTCCTTAGAAAAATCAGGGCGAGCTAGTTCGGAATTGGTGGCTAAATAGGAGCGTATGTTTTCGAAGGCAGCCTGTTGATCTTCTTCCCAGATCCAGGGTTGGTTCTTCCGAAGGAGGAGAGTTAACGGGGCCACAGTGGTGGCGAAATCCGGAATAAAGTGACGATACCAAGAGGCCACGCCTAGGCATTGCCGATCTTTATGGACGTTGTTTGGAACAGGAAATTGCAATATGGGGTTAATCTTATCTGGATCAAACTGCGACCCTTCGGAATTTACCAGAAAGCCAAGGTATTTAACCTGCGAGCGACAAAATTCGCATTTTTCACGATTGATGGTAAGGTTGACCTCCTTAAGTTTGGTTAGAACTCAGCCTAGCCACTCTAGATGTTCCTCAAAGGTGGCGGTAGCTATGACAATGTCGTCCAGATATGAAATCACAAAGGGTTCCATATCCGGGCTGATTATCCGGTCCAGCAACCTTTGAAAGGTGGCCGGTGCGTTAGTTAGACCATACAGCATGCGGGTGAAATAAAGTAAACCTAGGCCAGGCACTGTGAAAGCGGTAAGTTCGCGACTCTTCGCATCGAGCGATATCTGGCGATAAGCCTGACACAAATCGAGGGTGGATATGTAATTTGCGCATCTGAGTTTATCTAATATTCCGCTCATGTAAGGGAGGGGATAGGCGTCTTTTTTGGTTACCGCATTTAATTTCCGAAAGTCCATACAAAATCGATAGCTTCCATTAGGCTTTCGAGTCATCACGATTTGGGACGACCAGTCGCTGGTGTATGGTTCGACTATTCCGTTCTTAAAGTACTCTTTTGCTACTTGCAGGGTTGTCTCGTGAATTTTAGGAGACGTTAGCCGATAGCGTTGTTTAATGGCAGGATTATTGCCCACATCAATACTATGTTGGATAAGGTGTGTAGCGGGCAAGGTATCCGGGACCAGAGGAATCTGTCCGCCCAGAAAAGCGGTCAACTCGGCTGATTGTTTATTGGTAAAAGACCGTAGCGTGCAGCACATGAAGACAGCTGATTGGTGGGGATACTCTAACTCGAAGTCATAGAAGATCGTAGGATCGGTAGCAAAACACCATCGATAATTAATGAAATCGGTTATTATTCCGAAATAATGTAGGAAATCGGTGCCGAATGCGCATTGTAAATTTAGAGCTGGTAGTAACCTAGCTCTGAAATCTTTCTGTTTTCCCCTTAGAACAATGAGTAGCTCGACCATTTCGTTTACTGTATCAAATTGTCCGAAGGCGGAGTTAACTAAGCCCGACTTAATAAGCGTGATTGGCAAAGCCAGTTGTTCGACCAGTTGGATACCTGGTTGGCCCAGGAAAGATCGATTAGACCCAGAGTCAACCATGACTCTCAAGGATTGGCCCTTGATAGACAGGGCTAAGTATATGAGAGGACCCGAATCAGGCTTTTCGGCAGGGTCTGTTATTGATAAGACCGAGGATGATTTAGTCGAATCACTAACATTGGCTTTGGGACCTCGTGTACGGCAACCAGGAGGCGCGATGATCCTTTCTAACGACTGCCGCCGGCATTTTCCTGACATCAAGAACAATTCGCGGTAGTGAAACCCGGGTTACCACATTTGTAACAAAAGGTTCCTCTCAACTCTCAACAATCCCCGAACCTGTGCCACGGTTGGTGACAATTCCAGCAAAATAATTCGACAGCTGGCTGTCGTAGCTGGCTACAAGGAGGGGCACCCATGGGACGCGTGGTGTCTACTCCCGCGCGGTTAATCGATTTTTCGATGGTCGACTTATTGTTCATACTGGGTGTGCCTTGAGTTTCCGGGCGCTTACTGGTTTTATTTTGAGTCGGGTCTTCGTCTGTAATCTCGAGAGAATTTATCGCGGTAGCTCGGCGCGGAAAAGAGCCTTGTTTCGGCTCACGGTAGGCTAGACTCGGTAGCAGTGATTTTTCAGGAGGGGGGGTGGTTTAAAAGTCCTCTGAATTCATAGTGATTTTTTAACTCGAATTGCCAATTGTTCTCAGTGGTCAAAATTTATCACCTCGCTGCGATGGATGGGTAATTGTAATTTTGGTAACATATTCCGGTGAGCATAATTTATTTGCTCTTGTTCCAAGTACGGCGGCAGTAGCCTATTTAGCAAGGTGCGGATACACGTTAAGTAATCCGCTACTGGCTCTTCTAGACCCTGAGTACGGCTATTTATTTCCTGCCGTAATTCGAATTGATAGTCCGGATCACCGAAACGAATTCTCGCAGATTCAACGAAAAGCTCCCACGAACTTGAGATAGGTTAGGATCGGTGTACGCGTGTTTATTATGAGAAGTCTGATATGATAAATACCCGTCTTCATTGCCGCTGTTATTGTGTGCGGTAGCCCAGATGTCATTTCCAGACAACGAAAAATCATCCTGCATTCGATAGCAGGCCTGTGGCGCGGACCTGTCATTCTGTTCGGTAAAGTATACGTTGTTGCTATAGTGTGTGGCTGAATTCGGTAGCAAAAACGATTGGTAGGAGTCTAGCCTAAAAAAAAAACGGGTTCGAAATCGAGCGAGAATCAGGGTAGTTCTCTCTCCGCGGCAAGGGTGCAACGTGAGTCGCATGACTGCTATAATCGCGTGGCACCGTACCGGTACGGTTGGAGAGGGGAGGGGTGGCGCGTAAGCACGTCGCATTGGCTGACGACTCGCCCGGCGAAGAGATGCTTCCAGTCGAGAACGTGTATGTGACGGTGGTCCCGATACTGTGCGCGAGCGGAGTGGGGGTGGACGTTCCGTACGGCGGTAGAGAGTATGCACCCGTTGCATCGACACTGGGCACTCCGAGTGCCCGTGCATTGAGACCCTCACTACATTTTCCATGGTCACCGCGCCGATGCCCGAATCAGTGATCCCAGATCTGAAACGAGACGTGGTCCAATACTATGACACGTCTATGTGCGTCTGAATACGGTAGGAGACGATATAAATGCCTGGGTTGCGCGCGCAACCCATTTCTCCTCTTCTGAATTTGAAAACTCGAAGGTGCACGATTGCCAGTCGGAATACTTCGGCGGTTCTATTTATATCTTTATCTGCTTTGAAATAAAATGAAGAGATTGAAGAGATTTCGATGCTGGGCTGACAATTCTCATGATTTGAATACTTCGCGCGCCTCTTTAATGCGTGTATTTTGAGGTTACGTTACTTCAAGTATAAAATATAAATTATATAAATATTAATACTATTATATATATATATATATATATTAATGATAATATTATAATAGTCTTATTTGAATCTTGATCCGCATTTGAAAGAAATTTAAGAAATTGGTGATTTTGGAATTCATCTCTTTTGGATAAAAACTCAATTATTTGATTGAAAAATTAATTATTATGTTGAAAATGTAACTATTTTCTAAAAAAGTCCTCTTTTCTATCAAAAATTCAACTACTTTGTTAAAATATTTATTTCTTTTATTTGAAGGTTCATCTCTTTCGTTGAAAATACATTTTTGAAACTGCGAATTAATCTATACCATTTTTAGTTAAAAAATCATGTATTTTGTTAACAATTCGTCTTTCTTTGTAAAAATTAAATTGGTTTAAGGAAAATTTATACTTTTTGAATAAAAATTACATTTTTGGGTTGAATTATCAACTATAAATATTTTTTGTTTGCAAAGTCGTTTTGTTGTAAATGCAACTATATTGTTAAAAATTAAAATCATAATTTTTGGGTCGAAAATTCGATTATTCACTTAAAGTCGAACTACTTAGTAAAAAAATTAATTTTTTCTTATTAAGAATTCATAATTATAGTTGAAAATTCAACTATTTGCCTTTAAATTAGGTTAAAAATTCAGCTTTTTTGTAGATAATACACTTTTTTACTTTAAAATTTAAAAATTTCTTAAAATTCAATTGACCTTTTTTAATAGAAATTTAATCTTTTTGGTAGAAAATGTATCATTTTTGGTCAAAAATGCAATTTTTTGGTTAAAGTATGAACTGTACATTTTCTTGGGTTTAAAAGACGATTATTTCACTAAGAGTTAAACTACTTTGTAAAAAAATACGTTTTTTTTAACAAGGTTTTATAATTGTGGGTCCGGATGCAATAAGGGCACATAAAATTTTTTCGTGCGAAAACGAAGTCCCCTGGAGGCTTTAGAAAAAATT
>NC_046658.1:30451847-30453302 GCF_010883055.1 Belonocnema kinseyi
GAACATTAATCTTCTTGGTCAAAAATTCACCTGTTCCCTTGAAAATTTAACAATTTTATTGAAAATTCGTTTTTTTTCCTTGTTCAATTCAATTTTTTATCATATCTTTTATCTGGAAATTGAACTATTCCATTTTTGGTTAAATGCTACAGTTTTAATTTAAAAAAATATTCAGAATTAATTTAAAACTTGAAATTATTTCAAATAATTTGAAACTCGATTTAGACTTTTGCAGATTTAAAAAAAAATCTTTTTGAGAATTATACAGTATTTGAAAAGAATAAAAAAATTGTTGTGATTGGTAAGAACATTGAAAATGATTTTTTATTTTGACAAATAAATTTTAAGTGAGTATTTGAAAACATTTTAAAAATTAAAAAAAAAGAATCCGGAAGATTTTAAGAAAATTTTTTTATTTCGCAGTTTTTTTAATGTTAGGAAAAAAATCTAATTAACAAAATATATCAATTTTCAACCCAAAAGTTTACTTCTTAACAAATTAAATTAATTTTCTATCAAATAATTTGTGTTTGAACTAATACAATGTATTGGATAAAGTTTCAAACAAAAATTGAATAGTTCAATTTCCAGATAACATGAATTTTCGAACAAGAAAATTAATGATCTACAAAAAAAACAAATTTCAAACAAAATACATGAATTTTCAACCAAATTATTTAATTTTAAATCAATAAAACGAATTATCTACAAAAAGTTGATTTTTTTCAGGGAGAAATATGAGTTTTCAATCAAAGAGTTAAACTTTCAACCAAATAGTTAAATTTTTAACCATAATTATAAAACCTTGTTGAAAATAACAGTATTTTTTTACAAAGTAATTGAACTTTTAGTGAAATAATCGACTTTTAAGCCCAAGAAGATGTACAGTTCATATTTCAACCAAACATTGGCATTTTTGACCAAAAATTATACATTTTCAACCAAAAAAATTAAATTTTTACCAAGCAAGGTCAATTTCCAACGAAATACATAAACTTTCAACAAAATTATTTAATTTTAAAGTCAAAAAGAGTATCATCTGCAAAACAGCTGAATTTTTACCCCAAAAATATGATTTTTCAACCAAAATTTTAATTGTCGACCAAATAGTTTAACTTTCACTTACAGTTGAAGTACTTAGTAAAAAAATTAATTTTTTCTTATTAAGGATTCATAATTATACTTGAAAATTCAACTATTTGCCTTCAAATTAAATTTTTTGTTACAATTGCATCTTTGGGCGTTAAAAGTCAACAATTTGATAGAAAGTTAAACTATTTGGTCGACAATTAAAATTTTGGTTGAAAAATCATATTTTTGGGTTAAAGATTCGGCTTTGTAGAAATTTAATCTTTTTAGTTGAAAATGTATCATTTTTGGTCAAAAATGCAATTGTTTGGTTGAAATATGAACTGTACATCTTCTTGGGCTTAAAAGTCGATTATTTCACTAAGA
>NC_046658.1:30453402-30454621 GCF_010883055.1 Belonocnema kinseyi
AATTGAACTATTCAATTTTTGTTTGAAACTTTATCCTGTACATTGTATTAGTTAAAACACCAATTATTTGATAGAAAATTAATTTAATTCGTTAAAAAGTAATTTTTTGGGTTGAAAATTGATATATTTTGTTAATTAAATTTTTTCCCTAAAATAAAAAAAAACTGCAAAATGAAAAAATTTCCTTAAAATGTTACGGATTCTTTTTTTTTTTAATTTTAAAAATGTTTTCAAATAGACACTTAAAATTTATTTGTCAAAATAAAAAATCATTTTCAATGTTCTTAGCAATCACAACAATTTTTGTCATTCTTTTTAAATACTGTACAATTTTTAAAAAGCTTTTTTTTTTAATCTGCAAAAGTCAAACTAGTGTTTCAAAGTATTTGAAATAATTTCAAGTTTTAAATTAATTCTGAATCTTTTTTTAAATTAATATTGTAGCGTTTAAACTTAAAATCCTATAATTGTTACATTTTCAGATAAAGATAAATAATTTTTAACGGAAAAAAATTTATTTTCAACAAACTTGCTGAATTGTCAACCAATCAGATGAATTTTCGACCAAGAAAATTAATGATCTACAAAAAAAGACATTTTCAACCAAAAAGATTAAATTTCTACTGAAAAAGGTCAATTGAATTTTAAGAAATTTTAAAATTTTTAAAGTCAAAAAGAGTATTATCTACAAAAAAGCTGAATTTTTAACCTAATTTAAAGGCAAATAGTTGAATTTTCAACTATAATTATGAATCCTTAATAAGAAAAAATTAATTTTTTTACCAAGTAGTTCAACTTTAAGTGAATAATCGAATTTCCCACCCAAAAATTATGATTTTAATTTTTAACAATATAGTTGACTTTACAACAAAACGACTTTGCAACCAAAAAATATTTACAGTTGATAATTCAACCGAAAAATGTAACTTTTAATCAAAAAGTATAAATTTTTCATAAAGCAATTTAATTTCTACAAAGAAAGACGAATTGTTAACAAAATACATTATTTTTTAACCAAAGTTGGTATAGATTAATTGTCAGTTTCAAAAATTTATTTTCAACGAAAGAGATGAACCTTTAAATAAAAGAAATAAAAATTTTAACAAAGTAGTTGAACTTTTGATAGAAAAGAAGACTTTTTTACAATATAGTTACATTTTCAACAAAATAATGAACTTTTCAATCAAATAATTGAGTTTTTATCCAAACGAGATGAATT
>NC_046658.1:30454721-30465139 GCF_010883055.1 Belonocnema kinseyi
ATACACGCATTAAAGAGGCGCGCGAAGTATTCAAATCATGAGAATCGCCAGCCCAGCATCGAAATCTGGAAATATTAAAATCATAATCTCTTCATTTTATTTTAAAGCAGATAGAGATATAAATAGAACCGCTGAAGTGTTCCGACCGGCAATCGTGCACCTTCGATTTTTCAAATTCAGAAGAGGAGAAATGGGTTGCGCGCGCAACCCAGGCATTTATGTCGTCTCCTACCATATTCACACGGACACAGACGTGTCATAGTATTGTTATTCTCGCATCGTATCCCGTATTGTTATTCTCGCACGTGTTCGCGGCACTTTTTTCGTAACTCACGCTGTCGGTGTCGACAATCATTTTAACCTCTCTCTGAAAATGTACAGCACGAAGTAGGCGATCGCGTAATGTCGGGACTGTACACTCCGTAGTTAGCTGTCTATCCTCAAGCTCGCTGATCAGCTGTTCATTTGAGAACGCGTCGATCGAAGAATCCGTTGGATCTGACATTTTAGCGAGGGGGAGGGGGGTATCACGTTTTTGTTTTTCACTCGCGAAAACAGAACACTCAGAGGTCGCGAGAAAAAAAACACTCGCGTAGCCCGGGAATACACAATAAAAATGAGAAAAAATAGATGTCTATAGTCCGATCAAGACTCAGCTCCGATCAGTAAATTCACATAAATCCTCCACAATAAATAATGCATAGTAATTACACAAATCAAGAATAATGTCAATACATAATCCCTAAATCATCAAAAATCCATGCAAATAGATCGATATAATCGATTCATGCAATGTTTTGATCAATTAAATAATGCACATCATAATGTTACAAAATAGTCAACCAAAGCAATAATTCAGGTTGAGACACAAAATCAGGAAAAGTACTAATTACATATTCTAATGTAATTTCATCACAATAATTGCCATAACCGCAAATCAACACATCGATAAAATCAATTTTCTGTATAATAGTGTAGAAAAATAATTCTATGGAAAAATCGGTTTTCGCTCTCTTTAGTCACAGCTGTTTTGACCTTGAACTCAACTGTTTATTTTTATTTCCGAAAGCCCCACGTTGTGGCGTCAATTTGTAACGATAAACATACCGTTTACTCATTTTGCCCTCCTCACGTCCTGTATCTGAAACCGCGAAAAATCTCAACGCAACCGAAAGCTAAAAAAAAAATAAGTTTGTTGGGCCCCAGACGCGCATGCGCCAACCAGATTGTGTAACTAATATTCAAAGGCACGTGAGAGGGGTTTCTGGGCCCAGGCTAGATTCAGCCCTCTGACGAGTGATGGTAGAAGGGGGTGGATCAGTCGGATGGTAAATTTAGTAGCGAGTAATACTTCATTTTAATTTGAGGTTACTTCTTTAAAAAAAAACTAGCAAGCCAGGGTTGGTTCACATTTGGCTAAAATTTATTTTACAGATTTTAACATGCGATAGCAAATTTTTACAAAGGGGGAAATTTTCCGTGGATTTATAAAGTCCATAAATTTTGACAATAATGCGTGCTCTGTCGAACGGCCGATTCTCCAAGAGCTAACTTAATCGTATAAACAACCTCCATGAGCATATTGCTCCCCTTAATATAAACAAATTGCCTCAAACGAAGACTTTCACACGAGGAAATTCTCGATAGCTACACGAAGGGTAAACATTAGATTACGGATGACAAGCTCGATTCGCCATTCGAAATAATACTAATCGTAGCCATTTTGTTCAGAGAGAAGCGATAGCTGCCACCGAAAATCACCCGAAACGCGTCATAATTTTAACGAATTAGTGTGAAACCAGAATAAGCGTGGATAATCCGGATCTGGCCGGGCTTTTAAAATCTCGAGAGCTACATACAGAGTATCACAAGCTGCGATTCATGGTACTAACCGAGACTGCAACAACAAAACTAGATGTTGGTTCAAGTAAAAAAAAATCAAATTTTCCATATGTTACAGGTAAATAAAAAAACAAGAAATGTTTACAGCAGTTCTCATTCCTGGAGACCCGAGAGGCTCCTCGTGCTCGGAAGATTCTCTATATCAAAAAGAAAACAAGTCTGAGGCGAAAGCAAATTAATTCCGAGCATGAGGATCCGCTAGGAACCGCATAGAGTGTAAATAATTAGGCGTCAACCTTACCTCAACTATATAAATCACAGATTATAAATAGTCACAGTTGTTGCGCGACTACGATAGCAAATAATAACTTTTAAAAAAAAATCAGCAAGCGCGACTGTCTCCCGGCTCGTGGCTACCGAACGAAAGAGAACGTGGCGTGTTCGTCGTCGAGGTCGTGGTCTCGTTTCCTTTGGGCGAGTTTCCCGGCACGTCGCTGATTGGCTGCTTGCTCGGCGCTGTCCGGGGATTGGTTGGTTCGAATCTCCACCCGCTCTTTCCGCTCGTGGTGCCGGTTTGAGAGAAGAATGCAGGGGCGGCTCAATGAGTGCACTGCAACTAATAAAAAAAATATATCTACAGGGCAGATCTGTTGCATTTCCGGTAAATGAGGAAGCTCTCGTCCTCTCTGGAGCGAAAGTGTCCGCATTTGCAAAACATACGGCAACAAGTCTAGGACAATCACACCTGTTTCTCATCCTCATCGCGGGAGTCTTGAAGTAGGCTGGGCTCTCGGTCCAGTGCTTTAAGCGTCAAGGGCCATGTTAAGGGATGTGAGAAATTCCTCCCACAAAAGAATTACTGGTGCAGACCTAAGTATAGCTCCTGGCTACTAAGTTCGTTCCCAAAGCCTAGGGAAAATGATCCAAAGTCATCCCTGACTCTGGAGGCATCTCAGGTTTCCATCCAGGTTCCGGGAATATTGGAGACAGCATACGGAAAGGCGGGAACCAGATTCAAATTCAAATCTCGATTCTTAATTTGAGGGCGGCAGCGAGTAGATTCTAGTTCTCTGACGGCCTTACAGAGTTCCGAAAATCCCTCGATGTCCATGGTTGAGAATTTCGGTGAGGTAAGGTCATAAATAATAAACAAAAAAAATCAAAAGAATTAATCCGAAATTCTTAAATTAATCCTAAATATGCCCTTGGAGTACCGTGCCACGTGCCGAGAGAACAGATTTCGCCAAGAAAATAAAATAATAAATGAAATAAATTAAGTTCAAAAATTTGTCTTGTTACAACTTATTTTGATATTTTGGTTATATTTAATATGTTTCATATATTAGAATGTTTTATCGAAGTTTTTGGTTTGCTTAGATTTACTTACATGTTTTCGCCTGAGTTTACATGTTGTAAACAGATTGTTTTATTGTGGTTTTTAATTTTCCATAGAACGTAAGGTAGAACGTAAGTCAGGGTACTTAATTAGATATTTTTCTTCATACACTCGAGTCGCGGTACTGCGAACATTTAGCGCAGGTCCGCCCTCAATAGTGAGAACACATGAGGGGACCCCACTCCTGCGACTATCTACTACGTTCAATTCTGTGTAGATGATACGTGTGTGTACCTGTGGGGGCACATGTTAACTGTTTACCTTCTGAAAGTTTTTAGTGACGATTTGAGTCATTTTTATTAAAATTATCAAAATTAATAGAGCGAAAGATACGTGGAAAGACATTACAAATATAAAATCTTCCACCGTAAGTATCGAATGTATTTGATTATGAATTAAAATTAAAATGACAGTGAATTGTGCATTTGAAGATATCGAATGTAAAAATAAGTGGGGGGGGGTAAGGGGGTTTAATTCTCATCATGGGAGGGGGGGATGTACTCAATAGCGAGAGTTCGCAGTACTGAATTTCGCAGTGCCGCGACTCCAGTATAGTTAACATGCTTTATTCATGAAATTGCTCTATCGAAGTTTTCAGTTTACGTAGAACGTAAGATTCATCAAGTCTATATGCCTGTTGGCATATCTTATAGTAAATAACTAATTTTAGACCTCAGTATAGTATTTCTGATTAAAATTAATTGATATTTACTGATCTTTTTCATTAACAATGCTCTAATAACTTTGGGATGCCCAATAATTCGCGTATAAGATGGCACTACTATCAAGTTAAAAAGATACCTTACAGGTACCCGCAAGTACTAAGATATCTCGGAACCATTGCCAAAGCTAGTATAAGGTCAAGTATGAGTTCCGTGAATTAATCTCTTGAAATTTCTCTCCTTGTTCAAACATTATTGTTCCTATCAAAATTTTCAGTATTTAAGCTTAACATTTCCCAGTGGGAAAAAAATTTAGCGACGTCCCCAACTGTAAATACCTATACAGGTCTCTAATAGGATTCTATATAATGATCCTATAAGTGACCTATATAGGATCCTCTTTATAGGTCAGTATAGGAGCCACCTATAGAAAATGAAACAGCTGCATATATAGGATACTATGTAGAATCCTTTTAGTGACCTATATAGGACAGATCATGAACCGGAAGTGTTGCGCAGTAGTTTCCTATAGCAGATACAGCTGCGCAGTAGTTATTTTTGACTATGGGATTGCCTAGTAGTAGGAAACTGTATAGGTTCTTACATGGATTATAAAGTAGGAAGAATGAATTCATACCCTTACCATAAAATCATTTAGGATTCTATAAAGGATCCTATGCAGGAAGCTATTTCATTTCCTATAGGTGGCACCTATACTGACCTATATAGGTAACCCTATATAGGATCCTATATAGGTCACTTATAGGATCCTTATATAGAATCCTTTTAGGGACCTTTACAGGTACCTATATATATATTTGCAGTAGGGTCTTTACGACATCGTTACAAAGTCTTTACAATAACTTTACGATATTCTGTGTCTATGTCGTAAAGACACCGTAACGACACGGGCATAGAATGCCATAAAATTGCCGTGAAGACGTCGCTAAATTTTGAGTCCACTGGGTTATTAAATCGAAATAAATTAGGAAGTCAATTGCCATTTGTAGTAGGTCATAAGAGATTTTTATAAGTTCTTATCTGAAAAAATTAAATTCTAAGATAATGTTTGTTATTAATACGCATCAAAGTGCAGTTAACGTATAAGACACATAAGACTTTCATCGAACAGTATTTTAGTAGCAAAATGGGAGTGTTTAAAATAAGATCCATATGTTTGTTCATGTTACGTTATGCAAAACAAATATTATACGTGAAAGTGATCAAAGTTGTTTTGTATTGGATAACAACTTTGAAATTGATGATAATTTATATGTGAGACATATTAAGAAGTTCAGTTAAACTTTATTATTTCAAAATATAAGGACATTTTCGTTACTTGATCTCAAATAATGAAGTGTGAAAAAGAAATAATTGCCATATCTTGTACTTAGTTAGTTATCTTACACTTAGTTAGCGGGCCGAATGAACGGAAAGCAAGATGGACATTTAAGTTGTTGCATCGTCTTTGTGTAGCAGCATACTACTTAAGCAACTAGGGATGCGCTTGAAGCCGCCTTCAGCTGAAGTGATGACATCTTTTTATGAAAGCTGTAGAAAACTTTTGCATATACTCCGTGACATTGTAATGACAAATTTAACGTAGAATCCGAACTGCAACTGGCTAAATGCATATCTTGCTATTTTCTTTCTGAGTTTTTTCATGATACGGAAGGGATACTAGGTGAATACTATAAGGGTACGCTTTAAAGTATCCTTTTCGTTCATTCGGTCAGCCAAATTTTATAAATACAAATCCTTAAATGTGGATGATTTCGGAAATAAAAATCAACTTTTCAATGATGTCTTCGGAATTTTTGTAATTTCTATTAAAAATTTTATTCGACAAAAATTCTATTAATAATATAATATGAAAAACTATTTCCCAAAAAATTGTGTTCATTGATTACTTACTCGAACATGTCCATCCTAATCATCGAAAAGAAGCTCAATAATATAGTGTTAGGGCTTTTAGATTTTCCAAAAATAAGTTTCAATAACATGTCTAGGAGAGATGCATCGTTTAGGAAAATACTAATTTGTCATTAGAATTAATTATTGTGCTAGTCTAGCGCAACCAAGGACAAGTTTCAGATTTTCGAAATTTGTATTTTTGAGAATTGTGGGTCAAAACATTATTCTGTCCAGAAATATTGCATTTTTGTTTGAAAATATTAATTTGAGTGCGATTCGTCGTTAGAGATAACTATTGCGCTAGTCTTGCACAACCCATCACAAATTTCAGATTTTCAAAATTCTGAAAATGAACCTGTTTTGAGATATTTTTTCAGACAGTTTTGCAAAATTGTTCCAAGATTTTGACTTAATACAAATCTATCACAATTAAGTACAATTTCGACTTTTTCGGAAAAACAAATTGGCGAGGTTGACATAAAAAAATATTTTTTATTTTTGAGATGAAATTTTCATTTTTTCAAAAAATACTTTACGGCACAATAGAGCACAAATGAATATGTCAATAACATTATTGCTTAATCTCGAAGAACTTTATTGTGTCATTATACAAATTTTTGACAAAATTTAAAAGATATCTTTTTGGAAAGGAAAAAATTAGTGAACATTCTTTGTAATTTAATTCTGCTTACTTTCAGACAATTATACTGAATGCCATAGATTTTTGTTAAGCTAATGAGAATTCGTCTGAACTTTAGAGAAGTCTGCTGATTTCAAGAACATACTGTTGAATTAAAGATCATTCCGGAGATTCTTATTATCTTAATCATATTCATTCACATCAACTAGCTTCTTATCTTTTACTGCATTTCTTCTTCAACGTTTGGTTGAGGATTTCTCCTTGCTGCCATAAGTAATGCAGCAATTATGACTCGTTTATTTGCCCGTGAAACAACATCTCTTCCATCTACTTCATCAATGACCTCACTGCCAACATCATCATTAGCGTCTTTAAATAAATCGTTCAACCCATCCTCTGAATCGAGGCATATATTGTGAAGTACACAACAAGCCACGATAATAAGAGGGTCATATTCAACGTGTTGAATGTACAAATATTTGAGCCTACGAAAACGACCTTTCAACAATCCGAAAGCTCGTTCAATTACAACACGAGTCTTTGAGTGAATGGTATTGTAATGTCTTTGCGTTGGCGTAGGGTGACCATTGTTGCGATATGGAGACAACTAATCGCACTGGGCAGGGTAAGCAGAATCTCCAAGAATATGTGTATTTCGTGGGCAGTATATTTCTGGATCATTCGCCATCGCTTGCTGAATATCGCTCATTCGCCATACTCTAGCATCGTGAACACTGCCACAAACTCCGGAAAACACATCAACGAATTTTCTATTCACATCACAAATCCCTTGCATGACGACAGAATGATAGTGCTTTCTATTCACGTAGCTCACAGCATCAACATGAGGAGCGATTATTTAGATGCGACATCCGTCAACTGCACCAACGACACCGGGAAATTCAAACTTCCCTTCAAAATCGTGTTCGACCTGAACTAAGTTTGGGCCTTCAGACGATCTAATGTAATTGTGAGACTGGTCATTGAGAACTTGAGCGACATTCATTGTGCACCGCCATGATGTATCTTTGGAAACACCAAATCGATCAGCTACTGATCTGAAACTACAAAAGAGAATTCGAAAGGGAGGTCAATAGAATAAAATTAAATTCGTCGTGATTAAAAAATAGCTTTAACATCGATTGAATATGTGAGAAACTTCAACATTTTTTACCGTACACTTCTTGATTAGCAAGTATCCATATTACAATGCATAATTGCTTTTCTGGACATATACGCTGAGTATTTCTTAAGTAAATAGAAACTTGGTTAATTAACGGTAATAACCATTTTTGTTCTTTTTATTAAATGCTGGTTGATTGAAACATAATTTCGTAGAAATAACAAACGTTTTTTTGCATGACAAAGTATTCCAAACAAGGTTCTACTGAAGGCTTAATTTTACTACTTACTTACTTATTAAATACTAGAAATAGATATTTTGAAAATACCATGCGGTACTAATTTTTTAAACAGAAGTGTACATAGTCCTAGTGGACCTACAATTATACACTAAACTGTAGCTTAATTTATTCACCGGTTGTCAATATACAGGGGCCTGAAGTTTTCACTTTTTCACGCGTTTCTTACTTTCACGCAAGTGTAGCTTCTTTTAAGGTGAGACTATTCGTCTTCTGTTATAGTGTTTTGGAAAGCTCTTTTTATGTACTTTAAGACCATTATAACAATATAATTAAAAAAAATATATTCGCATTTTTTTAAATCAAAGTTGAAATTCATTTTTTGGAAAAACCAGATTGAAAAAAAATTTTCTATTTCAAAAAATTCCTTTTTTACACTCTTTGAAATCATGTACAATAAAAAATGTGCCTGAAATTTTTTCTTGCTCAAATTAAAATTTTTACGCTTATTCCATATTAAATAAAAGTTGTAAGATGAAATATATAACATGATTTCAAACAGTTTAAAAAAATATTTTTTGAAGTAGAAATTTTGTTTAAATGTCTGTTTTTTTTCAAAAAATCAATTTAAATTTTGATCCACCAAACAATGGGTTTATTTATTAACGGATTGTCAATATACAGGGGCCTACAGTTGTCACGCGTTTCTTCACCTTCACATTAGTATAACTTCTTTTAGGATGATCTGATTAGACTTTTATTATAGTGGTTGGAAAGATCTTTTCACTTACTTTAAGACAATTATAAGGATATAATTTTTTAATTTTTTTTCTAAATCGAAATTGATTTTTTGGAAAAAAACATATTTATACTTTTTTTCTATTTAAAAAAATAGCTGTCTTTATACTCTTTTAAACCATGTAGAAGAAAAAGTAGGCTGAATATGTGTTCTTGGTCAAATTTACATTTTTACTCTTGAGGGTCCACTTTAAACTTCAGCAGCATTATTTGTGCAAAAATATATAAATTACGTTATATATTTCATCTCGCACATTTTATTTAATTCGGAATGAGCGTACAAATCCAAAATTTGACAAGGAAAACACTTTCAGCCCACTTTTCATTCTACATCATTTCAAAGGGTGTAAGAAAAGCCACTTTTTGCAATAGAATTTTTTTTTTAAATATGGGTTTTTTTAAATCAATTTGAATTTTAATTTTGAAAATAAGATATAAAATTTTGGTTTCGAATATATATCGCTATAATAGTCTTAAAGTACATGAAAAGAGCTCACCAAAACACGATAATAAAAGTCAAATCCGATCATTCTAAAAGAAGTTACACTTACGTGAAGGTTAAGAAACGCGTGAAAAAGTGAAAACTTCAGGCCCCTGTATATTGAAAACCGGTCGTTAAGTGAACCTATGGTTTGGTCAAGTTTGGTATATTAATGTAGGTCCACTAGGACCATATTCCAGCCAAGCTTCAACCCGATAAAAAAAAATTAATTTTAGGTCGGTACCCGGTAATAAGCATTGAATTCAGAAAAATTAAGTGTTTGTATTTCTATGAATACGCGATTTTCCTCCGTCTAAAAATCCCCCAACCGGAACAAAAAAACTGTAAATCCTATTCCTCTCAATCGACTTAGAAAAATTTAACGAAAACATTTATTTAACCTATTCTTTATCATTAAATTTTTTTATAACTTATAAATTCGAAAGGATTTAAATTTATATTCTAATAATTTATTTAAAAGTCTTAATATATGCATCAACAAAATCTATTTAGATGTGTGAATTAAAATAATTATAGCTCTAGAGAGGCGGGTTTGAATATTGTTAAAAATTAAAATTTCAAAACTTATATTCTACATAAAGGAATTAAAACAATTTATGACACATATTTCGTGAATTTATTAGAAGGAATTAAATAATCTCAAAATATAAACACTTTTTGGGAATAGAAGACATCTCTGTGAGGTGCGCTACCGGTACATTTAGAAGGAATTAAATATATTGAAAACACGTTCTCTTTGGGAGAATAGAAAACTATGTGGCGGCCGCTATGGAAATAGAAGTGAATACGTTTCGGAGGTATCTTATTCTTATGGTGGCAGTTTAGACATATGGAAAAATCGCGTATTCAAAATCATAGAATAATCTTCACTTTTACGCTGAAATCTAAAAATATTAATTTTTCTCTATTCAATGCTTATTGCCGGGAATACTTTACGTATTCTGCCCGATAGACTAGAATAAAATGTTTTTTATATGCAAAGCGGTACGCCTTTAGTACATATTACTTGTGAAATTAGCTGATTGAATTTTGAGGTTAGAGCTAAAGTCCGACAGCCTTAATGAGTTTTAAATCAAACAATCAATGTCCGTTTATCGAGTGATTTCTTAGCAAATATGTTTCCTTCTGCTTAGGTTTACAATACTTTATACTTACATTGCAAATTATTCAAGGGCGTTGGAACAATGCCCTAATATCAAATTAAAAGTACGAGGGTGGATTGATAAGTTTCCGGCCTGACCAAGAAAAACAACGTTTTTAAGAATTTTTTTTTTTATTTCTCAACATAATCTCCTCCAAGGCT
>NC_046658.1:30465239-30495339 GCF_010883055.1 Belonocnema kinseyi
CCATTGTCGGGAGCCCTGCGCGTTATATATATATATATATATATATACACAATATTCGTGATAACCACCTATCTCACGGTCGTGAGAGGTGGTTGTGGCTGAAATTTTACCGCGATTTCGCTGGAAGCGGGTGCAACTTTCCAGATTAGCACCCGCTCCCGGGGAGATCCTGCGGTTGTCCTTATGAACATAATTACACATCGCGTCTCGCGCTCGGATATTTATTCTTTGCATTTGTAATGCTTGAAAAAAACTTTATCAAAAAGATCTCTTTTAGATGGCAGTATTTATATGCGTCTTCATATTCTGAATTGTCTACTTAATTATATATAGTTAAAGATTAAGCTTCTCAAAGCTCTGTAGGCTTTGAGGTACACATTTTCATCGTGACACTCGCGCTGTGCACTCGATTTCCGACAGACGTTATTTTTCACGAATAAAACAGACAGTACGCGTCCTATCAAGAAGTGATTCTTAACGAAATTGTAGATCTTTTTTGGGATAACCATTTTTGTAAATTCATCTTTTTTTGTATCCTACACAGTTTGCCACAAAATGGAATTTTTTATTTTCCATTATTTTTTGTGCAATCAAAATTTGAATTTTCGATTTTTGAAGAAAATCCAAAAATTCTTTATGATAATCTTGTAGGGATTTCACAAAGAAATGTTTTTTTTATCCCGACTTTTTTTCATATCGTGCGTTTTTCGGCTTCAAATTTTGATTTTCGGTTGAATAAAAAAATTTTGAAAACGCTATAACTCTGAGAATGTTCTTTTTATCGAAAAAAGTCATTAGGATAAATTGTTTGTTCTTTCCAATACTATAAATATCCGTATAGGGATCGCGAAACGTGGAGATCCGTTGAAAAAGTGTGATGTCAAATTTCCGACAATTCTAATACTTTCTCAATCATATGTGACGAGAATGTAAAAATACTATAATAAAAGTCTAATCGGATCGTCCTAAAACAAGTTACACTAACTCGAACGTGCAGAAACGCGTGGAAAAGTGAAAACTTCAGACCCCTGTATATTGACAACCGGTTGATCATTAAACCAAAGGTATCGTGCATTACTGTAGGTCCACCAGGACTATATTCCAGCCAAGTTTCAATCCGATCCAAAAAATTAATTTTAGGTTGAAATACTTGACGTCTTCTGCCCCATATACCCATATACAGAAGTAAAATCTGTTGAATTAATTTTTGCTTCAAATAATTATATTAAATAGTTGTTCCTTATGCATGCAAACTCTTATATGAGGCACAACACATCAAGTGTTCCCACCTAAAATCAACTTTTTTTGGATCCGGCTGAAACTTGGCTGGAATTTATAGTCCTAGAGGACCTACATTAATTCACCAAACCATATTTTCATTTATTAATCACTTTTTAACGCGTTTCTTCGCCTTGAAGTTTGTGTAACTTCTTTTAGGATGAACCAATTGGACCTTTATTATAGTGTTTTGGAAAGATCTTTTCATGTACTTTGAGACTATTATAACGATATATTCTAAACCAAAATTTTATATCTTTTTTAAAATAAAAATTTTGATTGATTTTTTTTAAACCCATACTTAAAACAAAAGTTTCTATTTCAAAAAATGGTTTTTCTTATACTCTTTGAAATGATGTAGAATGAAAAGTGGGCCGAAAATGTTTTGTTGGTCAAATTTAGATTTTTACGCTTATTCCCAATTGAATGAAACGTGCAAGATGAAATAAATTACGTAGTTTGTACATTGTGCACAAATAATCGTCTTAAAAAAGTTAGGTATAATTTTAGGGCACATTCGACCTGACAGTATTAGTGAGCCAGCCCTGTGGAAGTTTAACGTTGCACCCTCAAGCGGAAAAATCTAAATTTGACCAAGAAATCATTTTCGGCCCACTTTTTATTCTAAATGATTTAAAAGAGTATAAAAAATCTTTTTTTTTGGAATAGAAAAAAATTATAAATATGGGTTTTTTTTTCAAAAAATCAATTTCAATTTTGATTGAAAAATTAAAAAAAATATATTCTTTTGATAGTCTTAAAGTAAATGAAAAGAGTTTTCCAAAAACTGCAATAAAAGTATAATCAGATCATCCTAAAAGAAGTTACACTAACGTGAAGGTGAAGAAAAAAACCATATACAGGGTTGACACGCTGGGTCTTACATACATGGCGAGTTGAATGTTACCCGAGTTGCACAACAGCAGAAGAGAAGCCATTATACAGGGGTATTTTCATATTTCGCGCCTTCAAAGTTTCATTCGGATCGGCCATTCGGTCAAGTCCGTGCATCTTCGGATCAAGTTTATGATAGTTTCCATGGTTGCGTTCGAAACTTCAAACGGATACAAGTGTCAAAACAATATAGGTTATGTTATATAGTAATTAAAAATAATAAAAGTGTTTAATTAATAATGAAGTGAGACATGTGAACTGATAAGTAAACGTCATTTTTTTATGTGCCAATAACATTATAAAATGTCTGCTAAGTGACAAATACTATAAAATAGTAATAATATTCTGTGCTTCCAGTGGGCGAAGAGTGAATGTTGTTTAACGCTTATTTTTACTGCATAAAAAAGATATGTTATGAATAGACAGGATATGTTTCAAATAAAGTGAATGAAATATTACATGCGTAAACTTTAGATTAACATTACCTACATTTACTGACAGCGATTAGGGAAAACAGCTGAATCTGAACATAACCGTATGAAGTTTCGAAAGCAACCATGGAAACTATCATAAACTTGATCCGAAGATGCACGGACTTGGCCGAATGGCCGATCCGAATGCAACTTTAAAGGCGCGAAATATGAAAATACCCCTGTATAATGGCTTCTCCCCTGCTGTTGTGCAATTCGGGTAGCATGCAATTCGCCATGTATGTAAGCCCCAGCGTGTCCACCCTGTATAAAAAAATTTCTACTTCAAAAAATATCTTTTTTTATACTGTTCAAAATCACGTAGAGTAAAAACTGGGCTGCAAATTTTTTTCAAATTTAAATACATAAATATATAATTATATACAGTAAGGACGTTTACTATGTAGTCATAGGGAATATAATTATATAAACTCTAGCATACAATGCAACCCGTCTTGCATTTGTTTAATGCAAAAAATTACTGCAAAAGTTTCGAGACTCAGAAGTCTTGCGCAAAATATATAGGGTGGACACGCTGGAGCTTACCAAAAAGTATGCAACCACGCATACACGCCCATAAGAATTGCATTGGCGTGTAAGACAGGTTGCATACTTTTTAGTAAGCCCCAGCGTGTCCACCCTGTACGTATAACCAAATTCTGAAACAAGATTATATTCCCCAGGATTCACCATGCATTTCAAATAAATAATTAGCTACGAATTTAAAAAAAAGTAACACAACATTAAAATTGTTCATAAATACATTCGGGGCATGAATTAAGTACTTTCCTAAAAATTGGAGTTGGTATTCACTAATGTAACGATACGTGAGTGATATTTAACGTTTGACAAGTGTCAAAATCGTTTTGTACTTCGATCTTAATTAATTATATAAAGTCAATATCTGCAGGCTGTACGTAATTAATTGGCGATAAGATCTGTTGTTTTACTTATTGAATAAAATATGGGAATCAAACGCTTTTGACTAACTGCGACGAAAATTGTAATCTGTATGATTATAAAAATTGCAATGATGAATCTGAGATTCAAATGATGAGAGGTAAGAAGCGGCGAATTATTCTTATAAGCTGGGTATTCAGCGACCTTGAAAATTTCGTCTCCGCTCCTATAGAATGTTAAAGTATACATTTTTGTGATATTTGACGGAGAAATTATAAAAATTATTAGCTGAAATGTTCAATATTAACTCAGCTTCAGAATAGACCTTATTATTCTAGACGTCGACGGTGCGCACGCGCCAGGATTTTACGTCATTTTCGTTTTTCTCGAACAGTTTTGTGTCGAAACGTATGGAAAATATTGTAAATAAAAATACAAACGAAAAATAAATATGAAAACAAATCAGAGTTTAAAGACAACAAATTTTTAAGTATATTCAGAAAAAAAACTGCGAAAAAAGTGCGGAAAGTGTGGTGAGAAAGCCTATTATTTACATTTGTTGACATTGCCGTCTTCAAAAAAATGTTTATAAATCCGGAAAAAATCACGGAAGATGATGTTCCAGGAGAAAAATTAGTGCACAAATCGGTGGTAGAGTGCGGTGTTAGACAGCTTAAACGATGGATAAAATATAGGAAACGATCTTTTAAAGGAAGAAAAGTAATTTAGTAGAAAGGTTAGTTGAGGTTATGTTTGGCAGGTATTAATATTATCTTTCTATGCTAACATTTTCTTACATATTAAATAAAGCATGGGTTTAAAGGGCTTCGAACCTCCTAAATTTTTTGATAAAAATAAAATCTATTTAATACTTTCACTTTAGAACGCGAAACTATTATATTTATGTATTTATAACCAGTTTATATGAAAGAAGGAAAATTTGTTAGTACATTCCTTATACCAGGTAATTACTAAAAAATAGCTTTTTATTGTTTAAGCTTAAAAAAGAGAAGTAGAAAATATAATACTGTGTTATTTTATATTTGTATGAATATTAAATATTTACTCAAACAAAGTTCTGAACTGCAAATCTTGTATAAAGGAAATATTTATACCTGCCATACAAAACCTCAACTAATCTTTCCACTAGATCACGTTTTTTCCTTTTAATGCTGGTTTTCTACATTTAGGACATCGTTTCAGCTGCTCCATACTGTGCTCTTCTACTGATTCCTGCACTAATTTTGCACCTGGAACATCGTCTTGCATGAGTTTCGTCGAATTTTTAAGCATTTTTTTGAAGATGACAGATGCCAACAGATGCAAATAATGGCCTTGGTCGCTGCACTCTGCACGTTTTTCACCGTTTTTTTAAAAAGAGACTTAAAAATGTTCTACCTTAAAAATCTCTGTTATTTACAAATGAATTTTTTTTTGTTTCTATTAACGATATTTTCCATACATTTCGACCCAAAACTGTTCGAAAAATACGGAAATGACGTAAAATTTCGGCACGTGCGCACTGCTGACGTCTAGAATAAAAAGCTCTATTAGAATGAGCCATGGCCATAAAACGGAATTTTCAAGAGTTTCGCCAATCGGTTTTTGAGTATACACCATATTACAAAACATTAATAAAGATTTCAAAATGTTTCAAAAATTTAAAAATATTTAAAAGGATGTTCAACATTTTATAAAGGCGTTTTTATCAGATTTTAAATATTCCATAACAATTACACAAAGATTTTTAAACTTTTAAAAGATGTAAAGGGTTTCAAATATTTTGAAAAGGTTACAGTGCACCAGATTTCAAAGATTTTAAAACATTTAGAAGATTTGAAAAGGTTTCAAAATATTTTAGAAGATTTTTTTTTACTAATTATAGATTTCAAATAATTCAATGATTTCAAAGAATAAAAAAGATTTCGCAAACAAAGATTTAGGAAAAATTTCCTAAAGAAACCACGTCCCGAGAATTTTTGTGAATACATTCTAATATTGTGTTACATTGTTTTTAATTCGTAACTAATTATTTATTTGAAATGAACGGTGATTCCTGGGGAACATAACCTTTTTTCAGAATTTGGCTATACGTATATTTTGCGCACGTCTTCTGAGTCTCGAAGCCTTTGGCCAATCAGCGCAAGATCTCGAGCGCGGGAGATTTGGAAACCGAATTAAAATCGCCTATATAGTACTTTTTTCATTACACAAATGCAAGACGGGTTGCATTGTATGCTAGAGTTTATATAATTATATTTCCTATGACTACATAGTAAACGTCCTTACTGTATAAATTATGTTATATATTTCATCTTACACCTTTTATTTGATTCAGAATGAGCATAAGCATTTTTATTAGAGCAAGAAAAAATTTCCGGTCCACTTTTTATTGTACATGATTTCGAAGAGTATAAGAAAGCTATTTTTGAAATAGAAAAAAATTTATTTTTAATATGTTCTTTTTTCAAAAATGAATCTCAAATTTGATTTCAAAAAAATATATTTAATTTTTTTCCATTATATTGTTATAATATTCTTAAAGCATATGAAAAGAGCTTTCCAAAACACTGCATCAAAATACCAATCGGCTCATCCTAAAAGAAGTTACACTAGCGCGAATGTAAGAAACGTGTGAACAATTGAAAACTTCAGCGTCCAGTATATTGAAACCAGTAAATCAATTAAGCTATAGTTTAGTACATAATTCTAGGTCCATTAGAACAATAATTTAACCAAGTTTTAACCCGATCTAAAGAAATTACTTTTAGGTGGGGACACTTGACGTATTCTGCCACATCTACACTTATATTTAAAAAATGATTACCGCATGGTATTTACAAAATATTTACAGCTAGTATTTATTAAGTATGTAAGTAAGTAGTTAAATTAAGTCTTCAAAAGAACCTTGTTTGTGATATTTTGTCTGGCAAAAAACGTTGGTTATTTATATGAAATTGTGTTTCAATCAACCAGCATTTCGTGAAAGGAACAAAAAGTATGTTCCTGTTAATTAACCAAGTTTCTATTTACTTAAGAGATTATTTTTTTAAATTAACACTGATATTTGGGCGAAAAAAATGTTGTGTCTTCTGTAGCAACCGAACCTTTTTCTGGCACCAACTGCATCTTCTTCTCAGCGTCAAAAATAGGTTGTTTTAATATTTTTGGATTAGCAAACATTCTATCTTTCTTTAAATTGATTACTTTTTTAAATTCATTATTTTTTCCATAAATAGATTTTGGTAGAAATAACAGAATGTTCATGTGACGTGCAAATTTGGTTCTATTTGCAGATTTTAAACCACATCTTCGACTGACTAGCCAAACGTTTCAAACTGTTTTGAATGATATTGGCCCGCTTTTAAACAGACACCGCATCGGGTCTCAGCGAATATGCCCAGAAAGGAAGTTATGCATTGCAATATGGATCAATCATTACGAATTTAATTTTATTCTATTGACTTTTTTATTCTATCGACTATTCTATTTATTTCATTACTCTATCATTATTCTATCATGTTCTTACAAACATGGACACCACCAAAGTTATATCTTTGACGCTACTTACAATGTTTACATTAATGCACATTCACACGCCAAGAAATTCAAACGCATGCGTAATATAGAATGAGTACCGCCGCGAACTTAGGGCGCACACTGAGCGAAATATCGGAAACAACCTTGATCTGATCTGGTTCCTCCAGCATCCAGCCTCGCTGCTTGTTTTCTGCATGGTAGCATGGCCCCACGCGCGCGCTCCCGCTCCTCACACACGCGTACACTCATGCACACTTATATCATACATATTTTCTACCATATATCGGCATACTGATTCATCTGAGAGGGAACTCACAATCTCCACGGGATTTCTTCATAAACCTAGATTTGAAACTACGTCGCCCCAAAAGTCTCAGTACTTTAGCCTGTCGCCAGTCAATGTAAACATTCGCGGTCCCTAACGCCCGGATTCTGCCTTTCAAATTAACCGTAGTATATAGAAAAAAATCACTTATAATCCAAAGCATTCATAACCTATTTTGGTACATGAAAGAATGTGCAACGGTCCAAAATAAGAATTTAATTTTTTTAATAACGTGTGTGTTAGACACACACTGTCTTCTTCATTTCAATACAACTTTTAGTTCACAATTAGATATAGGAGAGTAATGTCCAAAAGGTCTGATGTTATTCCATAATCTAGAGATTTTTCGCTCATTTACGTATTCGCCTGTGATTATTTATCTTACTGAGCATGTTTTCTGTGTCATCTAGACTTAGTCTTGCACGAATTAGTTCATTATTATCTAATTGTTGAGAGGTAATTGGTTCAGTTTATAGGTTACATTGGTAATTGCTACCTTATCTAGAGTTTTAACTTCTGGTAATCTCAAATCTATATTATGTGAGTGTAACTTACATCCTGCTCCTGTGATGAGTGTCGCTTGCTTTAATTTAATTGTACTTATTTCGTGTCCGCATAATGCATAAATTTCTAATTCGCATGTAGGAATCCAAATATATTCGTTCTATACGTATATAAAAGTTTTTTTATGTAGCAAGTAAGATGATTTATTACATTTTATTTCTGCATAACGTTTCAGTAAGGACGAGTCGCAAATTGTCGGTGTCTATCAGTCTATAATTGGGTTGTCTTCTTTCGCATATTTTGTAATAATTGATTTACTTTTACTTGTCTAAGAGGTTGGTATCGATTGGTAAAAAAGAGTATTTGTAGAGGATAAGGTACTCGTTGTCTGTGATGATTGCCAAAAATGTGTTATGTAACTTCTCAGGTATAGGGATAAGGTGCTTGATTATCCCTTCTTCTTGCTCTAGTACTGGTATTTTGATAACGTATGTAAGTAGCCCTTTTATTATGGCTACTTGAATGGTGCTGATATCTACAATATGTTGATAATTATCTTCTGTGTTTTCGAAGTGATACCTAGTTCTATGTTTTACTTTAAATTCATCAAGGGTTTCTCTAAGTATTTGAGGAGTTAGAAATTGTGGGTGTAGGATTCCATGTTTTCAATCATTGATGGCGTAGATTGCTGTATCTATATCTTCATTTAACTCGTCTATCAATAGTGCTCAATAGTTTACAAAGATTCCCGTCGTGTTGTCGTTGACGTTATCCTTTAATTTACGTGCTACTTCAAAGCCTTCGCTGGATTGGTTTATTAATGTTTGATGATCTGTTGTCGAGGTGTCGAGCAAAAGTTTCAATATTCTTGTGTGGTTGGTTGGGGCTGATGCAATATTTTGGTTATCAGTGTATATTTTATCAAACTCTTTATTTATGTATTCTAAATCATTATTGTTTAAAGTACCAAAGAGTGTTTTTGATATATCCCCTACGAAGTTTGCTAATCCTCTCTTTGGTTTATTGTTTTTCCCTAGTAAATTGTTGAGGATGCCTTCTTTATTTTGCAATCGTTTTAATCTGGCCTCCATTAATTCAATTTCGTAGGCTTCATTACATTTGTGATTGCAAACTTGAACAGCTGATCGTAGTGCTTTCTTTATTTTATCTAATCGTTCTGCAGTGTGGTTATGTTTATGCCGACTATGAGATTCCAATTGTCATAGTACATTTGTACTTTGCCGATGTCTTCTATGAGCAGGTTACCATTGAGTGTGTTCGTGGAGATGTGGGCGGTCGCTGTGTGTAGGAGTTCAAGTAGTATGACAACCAACATCTTCTGGAATGTTAATCGTAATAAGGCATGAGTTGGTTAGCACGGATTATTGTTTCTTTAATGTTGATGAGAAATAGCACTAAATAAAGCAAAATTCATAGCGGGATTGAGTGTAATGGTAAAAAAGGTCACTGACTCACTTGATTATTTGTTTAGCAACAAAAAACGAGTTATAATTTATTAACAAAAGAGTGTCAAATTTCCTGCCTTCTAGTAAAAGGCTACATTATACAAAACAATTTTATAGAAGTAAGACGAATAAACATTCAGACTCGCGCGCATCGTAACAATTTACAGACTGACCCTGACCACCGCAATATTTTTAACGGCAAAAATGTATATTAGCATGACAAGATAAGAACGGTACCTTGTAGACGAAAGAGAATACTCACGCGAAACATAAACACTCATACAATACAAAAATAGAGAAACTGACACGAAATATCCGGAACAAACGTTAAATTTAATTGTGTAATTATTATTATCAAATCGCTCTACTACTTCTGCTGGGCCGATTCAGCTTTGAGATAGTTTTTTAGATTTCGTGTTATTTATAAATTTGACTTTATCCTTGGGTTCAAAGATTCCTTGAGGTACTACTATTCTGGAATCTTGGAGATGTTTATATTTCTCTTTTTGTAATGCGATTTTTTCTTTAGCTTTTTGCAAATATTTCTCGTGTCTTGTCTTCCACATCTGTAGCAGGTCGACATACTTTAGGTTAAGTGTGGTTCAGAGAGATGAGGGTAAATTGGCGTTTTCTCTTCCGAACATGGCTTGGAAAGGACTGATTCGTATACCCTCATACTTATTAGTGGTGTATGCGAGAGCGATAATTTTTACAGTTTTGTCCCATTCTATCCCCTTGTCCGCCATACAAGTCTTGAGTAGATCGTCGATTGTGGAGTGTGTTCTTTCTATACTGCCATTACTTTGTAGATAGTAGGTGGTTGTTTTAATGTGTTTGATTCGGAATAAGTTTTCAAAGTTTTATATAAGTTCGGAGACAAAATTCTGTCCTTGATCGGTAAGAATTGTCTTGGGTACTCCAAATAAATATATTAAATGGTCAAATAACCCTTCTATTATAGATTCAGATGTGACTGTTTGTAAGGGTATTAGCATCAGGTATTTGGGCAATTGATCCTGGACGCTTATAATGTATTCATTGTGTGAACTAGTTATTGGCAGCGGTCCAAATATATCTATGGCTACCTTTGCATTCGGATTAATTGGCGTGTCTGGAATAATAGCCTCCACTTGTCGCCCCACCCTCGTTGTTTTCTGAAGTTGGCAGATTGGGCAATACATACCTCTATCTATACATACACATATATCTCTACGGATATACATATCTTACTGTTTGTACCAACTGTACTATACGGTAGCGAGACATGGAACTATCAAGTACAAGATAAGAGTAAAGTTAATGAAATTGACGTGAGATTCTTGCACATGATATGCGGAAAACTCTGTTAGTAGTCACATGGGAAAGAAATCGGTTAAGATGGTTCGGACATGTTGAGAGAATGCCAAATAAACGACTAACGAAACAAGTGTATCAAGGTAAAGTAAATGGCAGCGTGCCCAGAGGTAGACCGCGAAAAGAATGTTTAGAATGTGTGAATGAGACCCTAGTTAGAAGAGACATAAGAAGTCACAGAAACACGAGAGCCTGCATGAAAAAATGCATGGACATAAAAGAAGCTGGAGAAGTATGCCAGGACAGGAAAGTATGGCGGAAAATAGTTAATAAAAAGAGTGTCAGTAGAGTGAATGACGCATGAAACAAAAGACCTTGGCTACTAATGGACCCAAGTGGGGAACCTTACATAACGACTTCGTGAGGTTCTTCGCTTGGGGTGGTTGCTGGAGAGATTGATCAGCAACCTGGGTCGGATCAGTGTTGCGGAACGAACGTATTATTTAAATAAATATCAAGAGAATTCTGGATCAATCTAAACATTTTATATCCCTTCCTCACATTATTCCCTTCCCGACCGAGTGAGTCACGCTTACCCTGAAAGGGAAATGGCTTAATGATGTAATAAAATTTCGTTATTTTGTAACTTTAAAAATACACTGAGCAATCAAAACCCTTGAATGTAAGCTGCAATTCGCCCAGAATTTCGACTATCTTCGCTTGACTTGAATCAGATCAGATCATCATGATTTCCAAAATCGATCGTACATTCCGGCCGATCACAATGCTGTTGATTATTATTACATTACTGCGTACATTCGCGGTTATAAGTGCCTTTTCATTTTTTAAGCATGCATGTCATATATGTATACATGTTTCTTTCTGTGTGTGTACTCACCTCCTCTTCATTTTAAGGTTCGCTTGCATTTTCCTTGTAACGTAATGTAGATTCTAGGATTTTTAATGCACTATTTCGAAGGTAGCCCTTATATCCAGTTCTTTCATCGTTATTCATTTTTGTATACATAACAGGTCAAGAAGGCGCCAAACTCAACGTTGTTCAGATTTTCGGTGACAACAAATGAATTCCATTTTCATTCCATTTTAAACTAAAGAAGATCAAGTTTTAATAAAAATATTAAATATTAAACAAAAATAGAATAATTCAATTTTTAGCTTGTAAAAGTTAAATTCAATCAAAAGAATGAAATTTTCTACAGATTATTTAAAATTTTAACAAAATCAGGCGAATTTGACAGCTAATAGTACAAGTTTTAACAAAAAAGATGAATTTTCAATCACAAAGAATAATTTTATATTAAAAAAATATTTTTTAACAAATAATAGAATTTTCAACTAAATTAATTTTCAATGCAAAAACAATAATATAAAAGTATTTAAAATAAGATAGAATTCACTTAAAATCAGGCATGTTCTACACATTATTTAGTAGAATCTCTCAGCGATGAAAATTTTTTATGGTGAATTATAAAAGACGTTTTTCCTGATACAAGACAAAAAAATCTAATTTGGATATCTACGTTAAGAATAATAAAAATCAGAATAATTTTTCACCCATAAAATAACCTTTAAGTAAAAAGATGAAGTTTTAATCAAAATTATCAAATTTTAAACAAAAATAGAATATTTCAGTTTTTAGTTTATAAAAGTTAATATTCAATCAAAAAAATGAAATTTTCTACAGATTATTTCAAATTTAACTTAAAATAGATGAACTTGACACCAAATAGTAAACGTCGTAACAAAAAAGATGAATTTTCAATAACAAAGATAAATTTTCTATTAAAAATTTTTTTTAACAAATAATAGAATTCTCAACTAAATTAATTTTCAATGCAATAAAATTATTATAGAAAGTAATTAAAATAAAATAGAATTCACTTAAAATGAGGCAGGTTCTGCACATTAATTAGCAGAATTATTTTTTAATTAAAAATAGAATTTTTCATTCTGAAATTGTGCAGTTAAATTTTTAATTAATTTTTAACAAAACAGTTGAACCCTAATCACAAAGATCAGTTTTCAAACAAATAGTGGTGTTTTCAACTAAAAAAGATACATTTTTAATTAAAAATATAAATGTATAGAACCAGAAATAGGATAATGCCTTTTTAGTTAAAAGAATTAATATTTAACAACAAACGATTAAATTTTCCACAAATTAATTGACATTTCACCAAAATAGATGCATTTGATGATACCTAGTTGAATTCTCAAGCAAACAGATGAATTTTCAACCCAGATTATCAATTTTATATAAAAAAGACGATGTTTGAAACAAATAATTGAATTTTTAACCCAAAAATATCGATTTTTAAATCCAAATTTCAGTGTTCCACCAAAAGTGGGATAGTTAAATTTTCAGTTAAAAAATTTAATTTTTAACAACAAAAAAGGAATATGCAACTTAATAGTTTTGTTCTTAATCACAAAGATAAATTTTCAAACAAAAGGATTAATTTTCTACCAAAATAGGAAAATTAAAAAAATTGAATTATTAAGTAAAAAATGTCAATTTTCAATTATAATATCAGTTTTTAACCAAAAATAGTAAAATCGAAATTTCTTTTAAATAAATTGGTTTTTGATAAACAGAAAAGGACTTTTTGTTAAATAACTGAATCCTGAATGAAAAATATTAATTTTCAACCAAGAATATTACTGTTCTACCAAAAATTACGAATTTTCTACAAAATCTAGAAAGTCTTAAACAAATATATTATTTTTAACTACAAAATATTATTTTTCAACCAAAAGTAATATGAGTAGATTTTACCATTAAAGAAATTAATTCAGGAAAAAAAAGAAATGTGATGTAAATATTTGAATTTTCAATCAAAAAGGTTCGCTTTAAATCGAAACAGATGAAGCTTCAATTATGATCTTAATATTCAACAAAAAATGGGATTGTTTAGTTTTTAGTTAAAAAAATAATTTTCAGTTTAAAGAAGTGTAATAAAAAAAAATAGCAGAGTTCTTTACCAAAACATATTGTAATTAAAAATATCAATACATTTTTTACCAAACACGGAAAGTTAAATTTTCACTTCAATAAATTAATTTTGAAAAAAAAGAATTGTCAGGAAAATGGTGGAATCCTCAATCAGCAAGATGGATTTTCAAACAAGAAGATTAATTTTCTACTGAAAAAGACGAATTTTTAACAAAATCCATAAATTTTTAAACAATTAGTTAGATTTTTAACTAAAAAAGATCACACTTTGATTTACAAAATTAATTTTCTACCAAAAATGTCATAATTGAATTTTCTGTTAAAGAATTAATTTTCAATAAGAAAAACAGTGTTATAAAATGTTTTTTTAAGGAGATCGAATCCATTTAACATTAGGCAGGTTCTGCACTTCAAGAAGCTAAATCGATCAGGAAGAGAATTATTTTGTTTTTAGATTACATTTTAAGAGAAGTACTTTTTCGTTATAAAAAAATTTGATGTTCAAAAGATTAATTTTTAACCAATAAGATTAATGTTTTACAAAAAAGAGGAATTTTCAACCAATTACTTGGTATTTAACTATAAGAGATCAGTTTTTCAAAATTCTTTGTTGAAAATATTCCACAATTCAGTCGAATTTTTTTTCTGTCTTCATGAAAAATTGTCTGTTGGTTAAAACTCATCTCATTGGGTAGAAACTTGATTTTTTTACTGAACACGAACACAATAAGGATGTATCCCTTTTGGTAGGAAATTCAACAATTTAAAAAAAAAATGCTTTTTTGGGTTGAAAACTCAACAATTTTGTAGATATTTTTCTTTTTTCTTTGTGCGTTCTAGAGATTTGCGCTCGATAATATATGCATCTCGCGCTTCGCGCTCGGTCTTTGTATATCGCCCAAATTTGTGCACAGACCTTTTAAAATTAAAGGTTAAAACATATACAACTGTAATTTGGTAGTTGTGAATTATCTTTTGTTGAAGCTCCTTTGTTGAGGACTCAATTATTTTGTTTGAAATTGTTCTTTTTTGTTTGCATTCGACTAGTTAGTCAAATGTTAAACTAAGAGTAAAAATGGATATTTTTTTAGTTGAAGATTCATCATTTTAGTTGAAAATTTAATTCCTTGGTTGAAAATTCTGTGTTTCTTTGGTTGAAAATTAATCTTTTTTGTTGAACATTTCTCTAATTATTTTAAGGTTGAACTACCTTTTAAAAATTAATTTTTTTGGTAGAAGGTTCATCATTTTAGTTAAACATTTATCCCTGGTTAAAAATTTAACAATTTTCTTGAAATGCATTTTTCACTCGCAAGTTTGAGCGCGCCTAGGGCCCGCGACGGTTGAATCTCGGGCTTCGCACTTGATACTGGGTTACCTCGCGCTTCGCGCTCGTACGTCATTACACCTCGCGCTTCGCGCTCGGATATTTATTCTTTGCATTTGGAATGTTTGAAAAAAACTTTATCAAAAAGATTTCTTTTAGATGGCAGTATTTATATGCCTCTTCATATTCTGAATTGTCTACTTAATTAAGTATAGTCAAAGATTAAGTTTCTCAAATCTCTGTTGGCTTTGAGGTACAAATTCCAATCGTGGCACTGGCGCTGCGCGTTCGATTTCCGACCGACATTTGTAAACAGGTTTTGTTAAATCTTTTTTTTTCTCGTAACTTTCGTCGTTTATCGACACTTTTTAAAAAATTTTATTTCTTTTTTCAACGTTATTTTTCACGAATAAAACAAAAAATACGCGTCCTATCAAGAAGTGATCCCTAACGAAGTTGTAGATCTTCTTTAGGATCAGAATTTTGGTTAATTCAACTTTTTCCGTATCCTACATAGTTTGCCCACAAAATGGAATTTTATATTTTTTATTATTTCTTGTGCAATAAAAATTAGAATTTTCGATTTTTGAAGAAAATTACAAAATTTGTTATGATGATCTTATAGGGCTTTCAAAAAGAAATGTTTTTCTTCTTTTGACTTTTTTCATATCGTGCGTTTTTTGGCTTCAAATTTTTATTTTCGGTTGATTTAAAAAATTTTGGAATCGCTATAACTCTGAGAATTTTCTTTTAATCAAAAAAAGTCATTAGGATAAATTGTATTTTCTTTTTAATATTATAAATATCCGTATATAGAATTTTCAAATTCAGAAAAAAGTGGTCTAAAACAATTTTCAAAATGCCCTAACTTTTTGAATTTTTATTAAAAAATGGCTAATTCACGAACTCGTTCTTTCTTTTGGGACCTAAAAAAGTGTGCCAAAGATGGATTTGATTCGTTTATTTTTTCGAAAGTTATTGTGTTTACGGACGGACGACCGGACGGCCGGACGGATAGACAGACAGACGCCATCGTGAAAACCTGATTTTCGGATTCAGGGGGTCTCGAAACGTGGAGATCCGTTGAAAAAGTGTGATGTAAAATTTCAGACAACTCTAATACTTTCTCAATCATAAATGATGAGAATGTAAAAATGCCGCAATTTTGTATAAAATTCAGCTACGCATCCAATCAAAAAAAGATTTATAAAAAATTTGTCATGATTAAAGCAAATACTACGCAACTCATAAAAAAATGATTCATAACAATTTGTAATTTTTTGGTTAAACAGCTTTTGTTGAGTTTTTTTCGTAGCTTGTGTTGTTTGTCCAAACATTCAATTGTTTATTATTATTGTGTTTTATGAATAAAACTAAAACTGCGTATCCTATCAAAAAGTGAGTAATAATAAGTTTGAAAATCTCTTTTGGGAGCACAATTTTGATTCACGCATCTTTATTCATATGTATCATACATTGTTTGAGCACGACATTATTTATTTATTGTTCCTTATTTTTTGTGCAATAAAAATGTGAATCAAACCATGCGTTGTTTGGTTAAAAATTTTAATTATCGATTGATTTTTTAAGTTTTGTAAATGCTATAACTCAGATAATTTTTTATCATAAAAAAGCTTTAGATGTACTACCAACAGACATACATAGAATTTTTGAATTTAAAAAGAATTCTCAAAATTTTTTAAAAAGCTCTGACTTTTTGAATTACTATCCCAAATGTCTTTTTAACGAATTCGTTCTTTCTACAATTACCAACAAAAATTGTTCATAAGTTCGATTTGATCCCTTCATTTTTTTTCGAGATTTTTTTTGCGTTGTATATTGGCTTAAGATATTAATTTTTGATCTTCCCAATACTACTTTCGAGAAATATAAAGAAAATGACTGGTCCTATTGAAAAATGGTTTAGTGAAAATTTGTAGGATTTTTCAAAATCTAATATTTCTCGTTAACACTTTTTCGTATTTTGCGTCATTGGGTTCGAAATCTAAATTTTGTAGTGTCAAATTTAGGATAATTCTAATACTTTATCAATCATAAATGGTGAAAATGTAATAAATTATAATCAATTTGCATCTCTTTTTTAGGCGAACAACTTTTGTCTATCAATTCGTTTTCGTACCTTTAGTCGTTTTCCACAAATTTTTCATTTTTATTTTTATTGTCATTTTTAGGATTAAAACCAAAACTACGCGTCTTTTCAAAAAGTAATTCATAACAAATTTTTAGATATGTTTTAGGCGTACAATTTTAGTTGAATAATTTTTATTCTTAACTTGAGTGGTTTTTCCACCAATTTTTTTTTATTTGAAATTTTTATTTTCAATGTTGTTTTTCACGAATAAAACAAAAAGTACGCCTCTAATCGAGAAGTGATTATTAACTAATTTGTATATTTTTTGAGGGGTTAAATTATCGTTAATTCTTCATTTTTCGTATTCTGCATAGTTTGACCACAAAATGGAATTTTTTGATTTTTCATTATTTTCAGGGCAATCAAAATTTGAATTTTGGATTTTCTAAGAAAATCCAAAAATTTGTCATGACAATCTTGTAGGGATTTTAAAAAGCAATGTTTTTCTTTTCTCGACATTTTTTCATATCTTGCGTTGTTTGGGTTACAATGTTGATTTTTGGTTCTACAAAATTTTGAAAAAACTAGAACTCTGAGAATTTTCTTTTAATCGAAAAAAGTCATTAGGACAAATTGTTTGTCTAATTCAATACTATAAATGCGAGTACATAGAATTTTTAAATTCAGAAAAAAGTGGTCTCAAAAGAGTTCAAAATGCGCTCACTTTTTGAATTTGTATCAAAAATCGCTGGTTAACGAAATCGTCCTTTCTTTTAGGACCTAAAAAAGTGTGCTAAAGATGGATTTAATCCGTTCATTTTTAGACAGTTATCGTGTTTACGGACGGACGGCCAGACGACCGGACGGACAGACAGACAGAAGCCATCGTCAAAACCTTATTTCGGATTCAGGTGGTCTCGAAACGAGGAGATCCGTTGAAAAACTGTGATGTAAAATTACCGACAATTCTAATACTTTCTCACTCATAATTGATGAGAATTTAATAATCATATTTTTTAGTTTTTTGTTGAAAGGACCCCGCAGCAAATGTACATGAAATGGCTTTCGGTTGATTTTGATTAAACTTCGTAAAATTGTAGTTCTCAATGTCGCGATCAAAAGTGTTATGGGGCACAAAGTCCGAAAATGGACAGTTTTCGAATTATAGAGGATTAAACATCCAACCCTTTTAAGAAACATTACCAAATATCTCGAAAACTGCTGCTCTGCGAAAAAAATATTCCGTATTAAAGTTATTGGGCTCTAACGGGGAAATGCAAAGAAAGTCATGGCCTTAAGACACAAGTTATTTTTCAAGGTCATTCAATGTGAACTTGTCATTTATAGCTAATATTCGGCCAATAAAGACAAGATATAAAGAGGAAATCCATATACGAGGTGTGTTCAAAAAGTAAGGTGACTTCAGTTTTCGCGGGCTACGTACATTCAAGTTTAAAATTTTTTGTTTTGTTATGTTGGTACACTCATCACGATCATATTTTTACAGTTTTGACTCTATAGCTCGTGTTGTTTTTCTGGCAGAGGCGTAAAAGGTTAGAAGGGTTTGGTGTGCTCGGCGATTTTCTTCTTTCGAAAAAAACGGAGCAAAGAGTTTGCATTAAATTTTGTGTGAAAAATGGAATCCAGTGCTCTAAAACTCTTGAAATGTTGACAGTTGCATACGGTGAGTCTTCTCTGAGTAAGAAAAATGTGTATAAGTGGTACAAGCTGTTCCAAGAAGGCCGAGAGGATGTCGAAGACGAACCTCGCCCTGGACGTCCCAGCACGTCAACAGCAGATTAAAACGTTCAATTAGCAGAAGAAATGGTGTTGAAAAATCGCCGAATTACCATCCGAGAAGTTGCTGAAGATGTTGGTATATCGGTTGGCTCATGCCATGCTATCTTCTTTGACGTTTTGGGCATGAGACGTGTGTCAGCGAAATTTGTTCCAAAACTGCTTAAGTTTAATCAGAAGATCCATCGCATGACCATCGCTCAGGAGATGTTGAATGAAGTCAATAATGATCCTGATTTTTTCAAAAGGGTTATAACTGGGGATGAATCGTGGGTATATGGTTATGACGTCGAAACTAAAGCCCAATCGTTTTAGTGGAAGCATCCTGTGTCTCCAAGACCGAAAAAAGCACGTCAATTTCGGTCAAATGTGAAGGTTTTGCTCACTGTCTTCTTTGATTACCGTGGCGTAGTGCATCAGGAATCCTTACCACAAGGTCGAACGGTCAATAAGGAGTATTACCTTCAAGTTATGCGCCGTTTGCGAGGGGCGATACGCAAAAATCGTCCGGAACTTTGGAAAAACAATTCATGGCTTTTGCATCACGATAATGCACCTGCTCATTCATCGTTGCTTGTGAAAGATTTTCTGACCAAAAACAGCACCACAGTCATGCCTCAGCCTCCATATTTACCGGATTTGGCCCCCAGTGACTTTTTTCTTTCCCCAAAACTGAAGAGACCCATGAAAGGACATCGATTTTCAACGATTGAGGAGATAAAAACTGCATCGCTGAAAGAACTCAAGGTTATACCACAAAATGATTATCAGAAGTGCTTCGATGATTGGAAAAAGCGTTAGCACAAGTGTATTATATCTGAGGGGGATTATTTTGAAGGGGACAACATTAATATTTAGGAAAAATTTTTTTTTTTTGGAATACCAAAAAGTCACCTTATTTTTTGAACACACCTCGTAGAACCCATAAAGGCAAGAAATGAGAATATTATTGTCGGGTATTGTATAAATCAAGCTCATTTCATACCTTCATTGGCTAGATATTGACAACGTCCTGGACAAATCTTGCCTTCATTGGCTAGATAATGACTAAATCTCGCTCATGACTTGTCTTCATTGGCTGGCTGTTGACTAAATCATTCTCATTTTTTGCCTTTATGGGTTCTATATTGATTTCCTCTTCATATCTTGTCTTTATTGGCTGAATATTAGCAATAAATGACAAGTTCACATTGAATGACTTTGAAAAATGACCTGTGTCTTAAGGCCATGACTTTCTTTGCATTTCCCCGTTAGAGCCCAATAACTTTCATAGGGAACATTTTATCGCAGAGCTGCAGTTTTCGAGATATTTGGCGATGTTTCTTGAAAGGGTTGGATGTTTAACCCTCTATAACTCGAAAATTGTATATTTTCGGACTCTGTGCCCCATAACAATTTTGATCGAGACATTGAGAACTACAAATTTACGAAGCTTAATCAAAATCGACCGAAAGCCATTTCATGTACATTAGCTGCGGGGTCCTTTATATACTTATTTAAAAGTGTAACTGTTTTGTTAAAATTTTATTTAAAGATAAAAATGTAAAGATAAAAGATTAATCTTTAACCAAAAATAGTTGCATTAAAAAAAAGAATTCTCAATGAAAACTTAGTGGTGGACATCTTAAAACAAAAAGAAAAGAATTTCAAGAAAATATAAAAATTTTTAACCAGAGTTGAATTTTCGAACAATGACGTGAATTTTCAACAAAGAAGTTGAATTTTTAACCTGCAAATATGAATTTTCGATAGAAAATTTAATATTTGATACTTCAACGAATGCAGATGCTGCCAACAGATGCATTGTAAAAATAAGGAAACGAATTTTAAATCCTGAAGATTAATTTTCCATTAGAGATTCGAATTTAAACCAAAAGTAAAAAAGTTTCTTTTTCACACAAAAAATTAATTTATCTCCGAAAAAACAGAATTATCAAAAAAATAGTACATTATTTAATCAGAAATGAATTTTTAACTATAACTATGAATTTTTCAACTAGAAAGACAAATTTTCTTACCAAATAAAGAATTATCAGTTAGGAAATAACAAAATTTGTCCCAATTCTTAAACTTAAGTCAAAAGACTATTTTTCTGTAAAACAGTTATAACGCCTTTCCCCTCAATCTACCACCATGAACTACATTTTTCACAACACCTTCACCTCACATGATAAGTTTTCAAGTATTTATTTGTTTAAAGTGTTATTTTTAATAAATAATTTCATAAATTTTAATGTAATTTGAAATATAAAAATTATTAGTTTAATTTTAGAGAAAATATTGATTTTTTTCATAAACTTTAATGTGAAGAGTCCAGGCGACAGTGGAAGACATAACTGAGCCCGAGATTCGTCAATTGGCATAAATTTACGTTCAATAATGTAATATTTTTCCAACTTTGTAAGGATTTCTCTACTCTTGTAATCAAAATTCGTAAATAATCATATATCACGTTATTGCTTACAAAGTAATGTATTGATTTGGTATAAATCGGAATAATGAAACAGTTATTACTAAAATTGTTATGACATTGATTATTATAATGCGCATGCAGAAATTTTGCTAAATTCATTTATAAAAATTGTGGTTTAAAAATGCAAAGTTCATTATTAGAGAATATGATTAATATCAACGTAAGTAACAAAACTGTAATAAATGCTATTTATCCATTTTAGTTGTAAATTAATTTTTAATAAAAAAAATCTCATTCGGAATAAAATGTTTCAGTTTTATTTTCTATTAAAAAATATAAAATTGGTTGAAATTCTATTATAAAAGATTAATTACATTTTCAGGTACAGAGCTCATCCCTTGGTGCCTTCTATTATTGCATACTAATATTTTGTAATATTAATTAAATATGTATAACATAGAAAAGATGGGCTTTTGGTTGATTCTTTTTCATAAAAAGATGAATAGGCGCGCGCTAGACTACTAGTTTTCTCTAACACTTGGATGTTTTTTTGAGTATTTATTCATTTGTATTCAGCGTCTCCTAAGTCAGTGGTCGGCAAACTTTTTTCTTCATTTTTAGGTATGGTCAGGCTCCACCCGACTTAATTTTTTCTTCTACTTTTCGGCCTATTCATGTACCTTAGTGTAAGTGAGCTTACTCCAGCAGGGGTCTTTTGTCTACACTCTGCACTCTACAGGCATGTCAAAGTAAGGAATTTTACAAACTTTTAATGGTTCAGCTAGCGATTTGAAAATAGTATAATAAGCATCTACGATTTTTTTCGATTCCAATGATATATTACTTGCCTAAAAAAGTTAAATATTTGACAGAGTTTAATATCAAGAAACTTCAGCTTAATATTCATTTTAATACCAAATACTTCTCAAATTTTCAAGCTTTATAAACAAATTACGTGTCTTTGGAATCGGAAAAATACGCAGATTCCAAATATATTACTTTGAAATCACTGATTGCAAAATTAGGAATTTTTCAATCTCAAATTTTTTCCCATTTTCCAATAAAGGACCCTTGAAAAAAAGATGATTTGTCCAAGCTTGCAGGTACCTGACCAAAAAGTAGGTCGCTGGTCAGCCCGCTCAGGGTAGCCTGACTTGGCCAGGAGTATGCCGACCACGGCTCTAAGCATGTGAGACGGGCAAGAGCAAGGCTTGCGCTATGCTACCATTGAGCCATGACCCATGCATTATTGATTGGATGATGTTGCTTTTTGAAAATTTCGTTAAGTCTAAAAAAATAAACTATTTTTCTACAAATCCATTCTAAAAAGTGGCAAAAATGTAGCAGAGTGTGTCCACCTTCGAAAATTTTGCCAAAGTTCAATTCAAACAAAATCACGTACTACTGTAGGCGAAGCATGAGAGAGGGGCCATTAGTCATGCTTGACCCATTGTCCATAACCATGGGACGACCATGGGAGGACCGTGGGTGAACATTGACCCACCTTGAGCCACGCTTCCCCCATGCTTAACCCACGTTTACCCCATTCTTAACAAACGCTCACCCCACGCTTCTGCCATCGTTGACCCATGGTTCACCCACTAAAACTATTCGACACGGGCATTGACGTTACAATCTTGCTTTTTTCTTCTGAGGAGGGAAAACAACGCGTCATTATGCCACAAATTTGGACAAATTATTATAAGGTTAGTAATTCTTTTCGAATAAATTTTTGATAAAAAGCGTGGTTTTCGTTTTAATAGTAAAAAATAACATTTAAAAAAATGGAACTAAATGTTTAAGAAAACGACACAGGATAAATTAAAATGTTTATTAAGGCTTATATTCCAAATGTAGCTAAAAAATTGCCTTCACCCATTTTTTTCATATGGCATGTCGTTTTTTTAACTTTCAGCATACCGAAATTTACCAGTTTTTCCCTGAGTATCCAAAAAGGCTTTTTTCTCATTTATATTTACAAATTCAAAACATAAAAACTAAACAAATTTATTTATTAAAAAAATATTTAAACAAATTATAATTTAAAGTATTAAAAGCAGACTTTCTGAATTAAGGAATCTGATGCGCAACCATTCTTAAAAACTTTTTAAACATAGAAGTTGAATAGTCTTAAGAGAATATCTTCAAAAATAAATATAATATTTAAAAAAATTACTTGGAAAAAAATTTAAAAGAATTCAAACGAATTTGATCAAATATCTTCGAATTTAGGGTGAGTTTTAAAGACTTCAAGATGAATGAAACAAAAACTTTTTTAAAAACTATCGAATTAATAGAATGGATTGAATTTACAAGAATTCAAAAGAATTTAGGATAAATTAATAATAATTCAGGGTGAATTGAACATGAACTTCGAAAAATGTTTTAAAATTTCTTCAAATCTTTGAAGCCCTAGACAGTATGTATAAAGTTTAAATCATACGAATAACATTGGTAATGAACAAATTCAGTTTATGGAAAAACGACAAAAGTGGCAATAAAATATAATATGAATTATAATAATATACATTTATGGGAATGATATACAATTTGCAGGGTAAACTCGAGTGCGAAGCACGAGATACGTGATGAGAATGTCTTAGTTAAAGCTGAAGGAGCTTTAGCAAGAAAAAATTCACAATCAAACAAATTACTGTTGTCGATGCTTTGACCTTTAGTTTAAAAAAATTTGTTCAAAAAGACCGAGTGCGTAGAGCGAGCTAAATCTATTATCGAGCGCGGAAGCGCGAGAATCACCATTCGCGCGCCCTAGGCGTGCTAAAAAAAGCAACAAGGTCGAGGTGCCGAAATTATAATTACAGTAAATTTTCTGTACTTCTACGGGGACGGCTGAACTATCCCGAAAAATAAAATTGTATTGTATAGAAAATTAATATATTTTAAACCAAAATATCTTATACAGAAGTATATTTTGTTTTTATTTTTGTTATTTTAAATTTGAACAATAATATTTAAAAACTGTAAACATTAAAAAAGTTGTTTCTTTGGTATAAACGTTTGATTATTTCAATTTAAAAGAATATATATTTATCAAAGGAAATTTTTTTCAGCATTTGTTTATCTCGAAATTTTTTTAAAAATTAAAAATCTGATTTTTCGAGATAAATTTTTGTTAATAATATTTTTTTTAACTTTATACAGAAAACCTGACTGAGGCTTTAGATCTGAAAAAATTTAGTGATACATGTCAAACTTTTCTAACTTAAAAAAATCTTTCTTTCTGTTTTACCGTCATATTTTACGAAGAACGAGAAAACCCATGGACATAAGAAACACGGGACTAGGCATGCCATCCTAACCTCGGCGAGCGGGGTTGAATCCATGGGAGAGGGGAGAATTCCATGAGCCGGGAGAACCGCCATCTTACGATGCATTGAATCACCCCCGCAATGGCATGCCTAGTCCCTTAGTTCCTATGCCCATGAGAAAACCTGAACTCGACTTTGTAGGACGGTGAGGGCAGGACCTTGATCGGGCAGAAAATATGATGATAATAAAATTATTTTTTCCTAAATTGTCTACGAATTGCGGAGGGAAGACGTACGCACAACTCGAGGTTGTGTCAAATTCATATTTTGGGGTGAGACATTCACAACATATCAAAAGCTTGTACGCAGTGCAATTCCCATTCACTATGCCTAAGATCACCTTTTTTTGGAATTTGATCCAGCGAAAGCTGCGCGGAAATACGAGGTAAACAATTTTATTCCTGTTTCACATATTTCATTATCTACTTTTAATTTACCATTTCTGGAGGATATCCAGGATAAAAATGCGAGTGGTAGTTCAATGAAAAACAAGAACAAAAATAATAATAAAGAAAATAGTTGTGTTAGTGTGTTGAAAGAAAGTGAAATAAGTGAACCCATTAATAGTCACAGTGCGATGAAAAAAAATCATAGAAGTATTGGTGATAAAAACTTGTTGGACCAGAGATTTCAAACTTATGAAAAAGAGATTAAAGATAAAAATATTTTAATTGCAAAAATGCGTGCTGTGATATAATCACACCGAGCAGCAATGCAAAGAATGCAGCAGGAGCTCGAAGATGCCTTATAGCCGAACTGTTGAGAAGCACGTTGCACTTACTCCACTGACAACTGGTTTTATACAACCTGGTTTGCAAAACTTAAAACAAAATTTGCAAGAAATGTCAGAATGTGCAAGAAGGTGCATTGAAAAGTTCGACGAGATGGACATAATGGAGAAGTTGGAGTACGATTCTTCGAAAGATATCATCGAAGGATTTTAAGATCTTGGACCATTGGGTAGGACTGCAAGACGAGCAAATAAAGTATTCGCTGTAACTTTAAATAGTTTGGACACATTTAATCCATGGCGAGCACTCGTTTTCTACGCATTACCGTACAATGATGTTAGTGCAAAAGATTTGGTAACTCTGATCAGAATGTGCATCGATGAAGCCACAGAATGTGGTGCGGATGTGCAAATGATCGTATGTGATCAGGGAGGACCAAATAGATCAGCCTATATACAGCTTGGCGTCACTACAGAGAATCCGTTCTTTTATCACAAGAATCCTTGCCACGCACGATTTTTGTCATGCAGTCAAAAATTTAATAAGTGCATGGCAAAGATACAAGGAACTTGTAATCAACGGCGAGTGCGTAGCATTCAGTGACGTATATGACACTTGGGTAGCTGATAAATCTAATAATTTATCTAATACTCTTGGTCATTTAAGGGAGACTCACATGCAGCCTAATAACTTCCAACGCCAAAACGTCAGGATGGCCTTTGAACTTGTGATTCATAAACTTTCATGTGCCATGGAAGATCCATTCGTCACAGGAAAATTTGTCACACCGACTATCAAGAAAACGATCTGGTTCACGGACAACATGAATGTGGTTGTGGATGTATGCAACAGTAGCAACGTTTATGATGCAAATCCACTGAAAAGGCCTCTTTCTAAAAAAAAATCCAAAATGTTTTGCATGTTTGGAAAACTTTTTATAGTGGGGATCAACCATCCGAGTATGGAGCACAAGTAAGAACAACAAAAAGTTGATAAACTTACCCTGTTTCAATGCAATTCTTATGACAGTGAAGGGACTTTTGGAACTTGCCAAAAGTATGATTACACTTAATCCTGTATTTCAATTGTGTACAAGGATATGCAATACAGATTCAGTAGAGCAATTGTTTTCCAGAGTTCGCGGACGAAATGGATTTAATCCAAATCCCACATGCCGAATGGTCCGACCGACAATACGTCATTTGGTTGCTGTTGAGGAAGTCGCATCTACGAAGAAAGGGAATGCCGGTCCTGAAAATGGAAATTATTTCCCAGCATTAACTCCAGAAGAAATGCAAAAGGAATTAAAAGATGTGGAATTGCCGTAACAGACAGCTGCACAAAGGGCCATAGAGTTCCATGAGACAGGACACGTGAAATCAGTCGAAGATGACAGGTCCAAGGTTCAAGATACTTCACCATTTAAGGAAATCAGCGGAAAACTAGAGGAGTTGTCAGTGACATATTTTGCAGGCTATACAGCGTTCAAAACTATGGAGAAATTCAAAGGTTATCGATACTTGGAAGATATGCAGAAAGCTCCAGATGCGGAAGGAGACATCAATGATCAATACATAGAGTACCGAGAATATGAAGCAGATTATAAAGCTTACAATGTTAATCTGCTTGCCAGGCGTACGAAGAAGTTTCACAATGTAGCAATAGCTAACTTAAAAACGTTTATTAAGAACTTCGGTATGAAAAAAGAAACGTCCCATGGATTGAGAAAATCATCAATAGAGGATGCTAAATGCGAAACGCATGAAGTGGATCCAGAATGCTATTCGAAAGGACCTTGTCAGGAGCACCGGGAATTTGCAACATATACATTATTCACTGCAAAAATCCATGGACATTTTACCTTGGAGGACAGAGCAGCAAAAGAAGATAAAAGTAATAAGAGACAAGTCACTGTCGCTAAAAAAGAGACTGCCAAAAAACGTGAACATCAGGCAAAAGGTCAAAAGAGACCTGCCAAAGAAGTGGAAGAAGAAGAACAAAAGCACTCAAGGAAAAGGCGAATACTTAGGATTATGAAGCACGAGTAGATGAAGTGCCCTTATCAATAATTCTTTAGAAGAAGCACGAATCCATTTTAAATCAAAGCATCGAGAACTGTAATTTGTCGATTGTGAATTCTCTTGTGTTAAAGCTTCTGTGGCTTTAACGAACACATTGTCATCACGTATCTCGCGCTTCGCACTTTATTTCGTTAAAAATGCGAACTTTTCTGCATTATGTTCAACTCTGTAATATCAAATGTATATTATGTTTATTTCTAAACCTCTGTCTGGGGTTGTTTATTCTGATATTAAAAAATAAAGTGAAAATCTCCTTTTCAATGATTATTTTAATATTTGTTTCTTATTTTGCCTGATATTTTATTCCTAGCCACCAAGAAAAATGTTGATCATTTCAATAAATTTACATTATTGCCATTCATAATATGCATTAGTATGGCAAGAAAAGTATTTCCATTCTCTTATTTTTATCATAAAAAAGCGCATTCTATCAAAATAAAACTTATTATTAAACATTTTACTGCAACTGGTGTCATATTTCTATAAATCTAATTTGGTAATATTCAATGTAGATGTAATTCAGGCGAAAAATGTTATTAAATAAAATGTGTGGTGTCTTGTTTTTTTTTCCAAAAAGTTTCTTTTTTCACTTTTAATATATTTTATAACCCAAATTTATAGCAAACTTGTAGGCTGTTTTTGGTCAAACAACTTTTGTCTTTTAATTTTGTTGGTTTCTTGTGTCGTTTATTCAACCAAAAATTTCTTTAACCCTGGTATCTTATTTCTTACGATTGAAATAGAATCTACTCGTTCTATCTAAAAATGATTAATAACAAATTTATAGATCTTTTGGGTGTAAAAAATTTAGTCTGTCAATTTTAATTCGTGCCTTGAGTCGTTTCTCGAAAAATTTAATTTTTGAATTTTGAATATTATTTTTTACGATTAAAACAATAACTATGTGTCCTATTAAAAAATATCCATGACAAAAAATCAACGTTTTTCTTCTCTTGAATTTTTTTTATACGATGCGTTGTTTGGCTAAAAATGTTTCTTTTGGTTCATTTTTTCGGATTAAGAAAATTCTATAACTCTGCTCATTTTCTTTTTATTGAAAAAGTCAAAAGGATAAATGATTTCAATTTCCGAGAATTATAAATAGCATTACATCGAATTTTTAAATGTTGAAAAAAAATAGTCTGAAATATTTTGAAATTGCACTCACTCTTTATATTTTCATCCAAAATACCTGGTTTACGAACTCGTTTTTTCTTTTTAGGTCTTAAAAATGTGTGCCAAAGTAGAATCCCATTTGATCAATCTTTCGAAAGTTATCGTGTCTAGACTATATAGACGACAGACTACAGACAGACACATTCGTAAAAATCGTTTTTTCTGGCTCAAGGGGTCTCAAGACGTGCAAATAATAGGAAAACCGACAAAGTAGAATTTTACATAAAACCAATACATTCTCATTACGATGAGAATGTAAAATAAATATAAATTTGAATAAAGAGAATAAAAAATTCGTATTAGGTCTAATACACTTAATGAGAAACTAATCTGCCATTTTATTTTTTGAATGGTAGGGTGGATAGGCCTTTGCACGGAATACACGGGGAACCACGGAAAAAAAACCTTCTGGGTGGCATGGAAACGAGCTGTTTATAATAATTTCAACAAAATTTTTATCAGGGATAATTATCCTAATAATAAATTAATTCACCATCACAGAAAAAACAAAGGGTAAAAAAAAGTGGTCCAGTTAAAAATAATGGGTGTAGTCACGGAATGCAAACAAATGAAGATCGGTTGGGGTTACATATAAAAAATGATTGATTTTTCATTAAATCCTTGCCAATCTCCATTTTCATGCATGCCGAGAGAACCCCCACCATTTTTACTTGAATTATATTTTACCTTTTGTTTTTTGCGATTGTATTTTTTTTATTGGCAGGGAGAAAAAGTAAACATTAAAAATGTGTTTTTGAATAACAATTACCTTATCTCAAAGTTTCTTACAGCTGCTTCTTCCTTTAAAAATCCACGCGCCTCGTTGCGCAGTCTAGTGGCGCGTAATTTCAATTACAAGTTCTAATGAATTTTTTTTATTTTGTCTCTTTATATTATGTCTATTAGAAAGTTTTCTATTTAAAATTCTGAATTCTTATTAAAAATAAAATGTCCTAATAAACATGGTTTTAATTTTAAATAATTCATCATAAAGTCTTTTAATTCGAAATTATATCATCTTTATCGATTAAGTTCGATTTATTTTAACTTTGCAAGCGTTCCACATTTAAGAGATCAATTTAATAAATTCGGAAATTATTTGATTTTTATCCTTGCGAAATAATAGCGTCAGCCGGTTACCATTATAGCGAATTGCTATGTTAAATTGGTGAGGTAGATTCCTACATTTGAACTGGGAGACGACATGTAGAAATCTCCACCTGGAAGCCGATTCCAAAGAGTTGGTATGGCAGTCGTTCTCGACTACCAGCGTTTCATCCCGGGTTCGCTTGTGTGGACTCGTCAGTGTTGTTGACCACAAGTGAATCCTTACAACCACAGACGCCTCGGGTTATTTAGTTCTCTGGTTACCCATCCGACCAGTAACTGCGTCAAACGGTGCTGAACTTCTGTGATCAGAATTCTGTGCGCACTGGCAGGTTGATACTGGGAGAACCTGTAGAACGGTGCGTGTTTGCCGTTGCCGTCTGTAGTGGCTGAGTCCCTACAG
>NC_046658.1:30495439-30496781 GCF_010883055.1 Belonocnema kinseyi
GACATTATATTTTCTGCCCGATCGAGGTCCTGCCCTCACCGTCCTACGAAGTCGAGTTTTGGTTTTCTCATGGACATAGGAAACAAGGGACTAGGCATGCCATTGCGGGGGTAATGCAATGAGGAGGGAGGTCCGCCACCTTTTGATGTCCCGCGACAAACATGGCAGCGCCCACGTGTTTATATTTTCATGCACAGTTTGTCGGCAAAAATGCTCGTGCGCATAATCAAATGGAACATCGTAAGATGGCGGCTCTCCCCGCTCATGGAATTCTTCCCCCTCCCATGGATTCAACCCCACTCGCCCAAGTTAGGGTGGCATGACTAGTCCCGTGTTTCCTATGTCCATGGGTTTTCTCATTCTTCGTAAAATATGACGATAAAACAGAAAGAAAGATTTTTTTAAGTTAGAAAAGTTTGACATGTGTCACTAAATTTTTTCAGATCTAAAGCTTCAGTCAGGTTTTCTGTATAAAGTTAAAAAAAATATTATTAACAAAAGTTTATCTCGAAAAATCAGATTTTTAATTTTTAAAAAAATTTCGAGATAAACAAATGCTGAAAAAAATTTCCTTTGATAAATACATATTCTTTTAAATTGAAATAATCAAATATTTATACCAAAGAAACAACTTCTGTAATGTTTACAGTTTTTAAATATTATTCTTCAAATTTAAAATAACAAAAATAAAAACAAAATATACTTCTGTATAAGATATTTTGGTTTAAAATATATTAATTTTCTATACAATACAATTTTATTTTTCGGGATAGTTCAGCCGTCCCCGTAGAAGTACAGAAAATTTACTGTAATTATAATTTCGGCACCTCGACCTTGTTGATTTTTTCAGCACGCCTAGGGCGCGCGAATGGTGATTCTCGCGCTAAAGCATCGACAACAGTAATTTGGTGATTGTGAATTTTTTCTTGTTCAATTCACCCTGAATTATGATTAATTTATCCTAAATTCTTTTGAATTCTTCTAAATTCACTCCATTCTATTAATTCGATAGTTTTTTAAAAAGTTTTTGTTTCATTTAAATACCACTCGCATTTTTATCTTGGATATCCTCCAGAAATGGTGAATTAAAAGTAGATAATTAAATATGTGAAACAGGAATAAAATCGTTTACCTCGTATTTCCGCGCAGCTTTCGCTGGATCAAATTCCAAAAAAAAGTGATCATGGGCATAGTGAATGGGAATTGCACTGCGTACAAGCTTTTGATATGTTGTGAATGTCTCACCCCTAAAATGAATTTGACACAGTTCCTAGACAATTTAGGAAAAAATAATTTTATTTTGTAAATCCTTGAAGCCAATATTACTGATATCATTATTTTT
>NC_046658.1:30496881-30504152 GCF_010883055.1 Belonocnema kinseyi
AACTAGTGTTGCGGACGAACCAGAAATTCAGAAGTACGAGACGAGACGGGACGAGACTTACTTTCTCTCTCGGTATTTTTCTTTAAGAAATGTTTAGAAATATATAAAAATCCTCATGAATACTTTGAAACATTTATGAAACCTTTATAAAATCCGTTGTATTAATTTGAGAACATGAAAATCTTTTAAAATTACGTGCAATCCTTTAAATAGTTTGAAATCTTTGTGATTTTTTTTTAATTGCAAATCTTTGAAAGATTTGGAAACTTTTTTAAAATATCTTAAAAACTTCATGAATTCTTTTAAATATTCGCACTATCATCCCGACATTTTTGTACAATCAATGGAATATTTGAAATCTCCTAAAATCTTGTAAAAAATTTGCAATAATATAAAATATTTGAAATATTTGAAATCTATATGCATGAAAATAAAAAATTTCAGAATGCTCTATAAGTACTTTATGCAGTATAAAAAAACTTTCTTATGTTCAAAATATATTACTTTTATACGTGAATATTCAATTATAAAATCGACTGTGAAATGATCATATGAGTTTATGAGTCTTATGACTGACTGATCTAATATGTACTTCTTATAGATTCAAATTTCATAAAATTTTAAAAATATATAGTACTCAAAGTGATTCAAGTACGCAAGCACATTAGATTTTACAAATATCTCGACAAATATATTTTATTTATGAAACGTAGAAAATAGACGCCACAAAATTTGTAAATTCTACTTGAAAAAATTTAATTAGTGATAAATTGCTTTAGCTCCAAATGACTTGAAAATATACCTATCTTTTTACCTTTCTGTTTCATATATTCTATTCTTATACTTAGCAAAATAAATTTTTCATCGGAACAAAATGAAATACTAATACAGTGAACTTAAATCTTTGAAAGAATCGAAGTATAGTCGTGTTTGATATCAAATTAATCAGGAATTGTCAAAAAAGCATAATTTGTAATCATATTTCAACTTTAACTATTTATTAAAGAACGCTAATAAGCATCAGCGCCTCAGAGTGGCAAAAGAACGTTCCCGCGAGCTATACGCTCTAGTAGCGCACATTTGTCGCATTCCTCGGAAAAACCGAGGCGATACCGATGAATACGGGAAAACGAGACGGAACCGACGCTTTATTGTTTCGAAATTCCGGAAGCTAAAATTTGGCCAGATTTGAACTCTTAGCAATGAATTTCATAATTTCGGTTTATTTCGCAAACAATCGCATTTCTCAAAATTATTCTTAAATAATTTTGCACTTCCAGTCCAAAAGTATGAATAGTCTCATTCCTATAACTTAATTTTAAAACTCAATAACAAACAACGTACATTCCTTATGGCTCAACTAATTTTTTTATGAAAGTTAATTAGAAATACTAACGGAAACTAAAAATTTTTTATTTCGTTTTATCGATATTTTTGGTGATTTTTTCGCTCAAATCATATAAATATTTAGTTACTTCAGTAAAAAGGTATTTAAATAGTTTATTTTTAAACAAAATAAGAATATTTAGTGTAAAATAGGTAAAATCACTGACTTATATCCTCTCGCGCTTATATCTCTGCATAACGTTCATTTATGTCCGCTTAAAATCCACCACCTGTGGTACTAAATATTTTTATTTTGTGTAAAAATAAACTATTCAAATACCTTTTTACTGAAATAATTTCATATTTATATGAATTGAGCGAAAAAATAACCAAAAATATGGATAAAACGAAATTAAAAATGTTTGGTTTCCGTTTTTCGGCCGCACTTTACAATAAATTCTTAACCTTTTCTACGAAATTATTCAACCTCAAACGTAAGAGAGAAATATTTTCGTTTTGTTACTTAATGGGTTAAGCCTCGAACAAAACAGACCAATTTTCAAACCGAAGTAAAAGCGCATACGTGTGCTTCATTTTTGGTGTAATAACTTTCATTTGTACATGGCTTCGCATGGGTACCCTCTGACGAGGCAGAATAAATTATTGTGCAACGCTACAAATTTTTATATAAGTTTGGAAAAAAACATCAAAATGTCGGTGCGTGCAAGAGAAAATATTGTACAGAAAATTTTGATGAAGCAAAATATTCAACTGAAATTATTATGAAATTTCTGAAAGAAATTAACAAAAAGAAATGATTACTGAAACTAATGGAAATGAAAGTTTTTACCATTATAAAGTTCAAAATCTAAAAAAATAGTTCAGTTCTGATTTTTTTATGAAAGTTTTTAAAAAAATTAATAATTCTTGCAACTTTAACAAATAACTAAGGAAAGAATCATCGCAAAGACAATCTTAGTTAACTTTGTAAACAAATTGTGTTTATTAATTGAAAATACCCCAACTTTCAATTTGTTTATTAACATTGTTTAAATGATTAATAATTATTATAAATTTACAAAGTATCGTAGGAAATGATCATCGAAAGACATTCTTAGTTCACTCCGTAAACAAAGTATGCCTCTTCTTTAACAAAATAGCCAAGCTATAAATATTTTAGTTAAAATTCTTTAAATAATTAACAATTTTAAATTTTCAAAGCATCATACAAAAAAAATCATGAGAAAAATATTCTTAGTTAGTTATGTTAAAAAATGGAGCCTACTCGTAGAAAGAAAACCAAACTCTTAACTTTTCAATTGAAATTGTTTCAATAATTAATAGTTCTTGTAAATTTACAAATCAACATAGAAAAGAGTGATCGATTGGACATTTTTAGTTGATTTCAAAAAGAAATGAACTTGCAGAAAAAAGGGCAAATTCTTGATTTTTAAATGAAATTTTATTAAATAATTAATAGTTTTTGTAAATTTACAAAGCAACATAAAAAAGAGTCATCGGGTAGACATTCTTAGTTGAGTCCCTAAGCAAATTAACTTGTCGAAAAAAGGAAAAACTCTTAATTTTTAGACTAAAATTGTTTAAATAATTAATAATTCTTGTAAATTTGTAAAGCAAAATAGAAAAGAATCATCTGATAGACATTCTTACTTGACCCCGTAAAGAAATTGACTTCTAGAAAAAAGGGCAAACTTTAAATTATTTAATTAAAATTGTTTGAATGATTAATATATCTTGTAAAATTCATTTCTCTACTAAAATTTTGAGCCTTCAGCCACAAAGAAGGTATTTTTAACAAAAAACAAAATATATTTTTGACTGAAATAGTTGACTTTTCAACCAAAAACATGAAGTTTTTCCACGAAGGAATAATAAGGAGACCCAACTGCCAGTGGGAAGCCTTTCGAAACTGGCAATGGAAACATTACCGTAAGTGGTAGGCACATTACAGGAAGATCTTAAATTTGCGTGCGAAGGTGCGCATTTCTCTTCTTCCTATACATGGAAAAGTGTGCGAGTGACAAGGTTTGTCAAATTGACGCGATCTTAGGCAACTAAATCGATTATATTTTTTATTATACAGGTTTTTTAACGATAAAAAATGTTTGGAAGTATTAGAGAAAAACAGTATCTTTCATTCCAACGTACGATTTCAAAAATAATAATGTACTAAAATTTCAAGATCTCATGATCAAACAATTTCATTATAGCCTACAAACTTACCAATTTTATAATGCACTCTTTTAACTTTGAAAGTCTTAACGCTGAAGTACTTCACTTACCCAGATCAATAGACACTTTAATATATTAAATAATTATAACTTGCAATTGAAAAAATGTTGCTACCTGTATCAAAACAAACGAACATAACCTCTCTAATTTACGTCAATTTGCCAAACTTTCTCACTCTCTTTTACTTTCCCATGTATAGGAAGAGGACAACTGCGCACCTGCACACAAAAATTTAAGATCTTGCTGTAATGTGCCTACCACTTAAGGTAATGTTTCTATTGCCAAGTGGGGAAACGGAGTTAGATCTCCTTATTATTCCTTCGTGAGTTTTTCACAAAAAGATTAACACTTATTACTTTTAAAAGAAAGAATAATTATTTTAAAACATTTCTAAATCAGTTCATACAATTTTGTCCACACTTCAACATGCAATTCTCTGCTTTGGCCCCTTTTCAAAATGTCTAAAATTCGATTTTAAAAACCACACTTTTAATTTGACTCCATGAAAATCCTTCATATTCTGCTTTTTATGTGTTGAAATAGTATTTTTAATCAACTTTCATACAAAAATTAGTTCAGCAATAAAAAAATGTATGTTGTTTGTTATTGAGCTTTAAAGTTAAGTTAGGAATGAGACTATTTATACTTTTGAACTGGAAGTGCAAAATTATTTCCGTATAATTTTGAGAAATGCGAAAGTTTGAGAAATAAACCATAACTATACAATTAATAAATAAGATTTCAAATCTGGCCAAATTTTAGCTTCCGGAAATTAAAAGGCTAAGTGTTTATTGTAATTGGAATGGTGGGTGTTGTGATAATAAATATTTCCGGGTATTTGTTTGACCTTTCTATATTCACACAGACACACAAGTTTAACACTAGTACATAAAATGAAACTGAGTTAAGAACGCAATAGTTTGAAAGATATAAAAAATTGAAATCGGAGATCGGCTCGGACGACGAGCTCTGAGGCCGATGCTAAAAAGTTGAGAGTTGAAGTTGTAATAATTGAAAAAGTGAAAAAATGAAAAAGTTTCGAAGTTCGGAGGTGGCGAAATTAAAGATTTAGTGTACATTGGTGGGGTCATTATACATACTCCGATTGGCTAATGAAACAAAGAGTGGGATCCATCGGTAACTCCCATTTCTATTTAACTTGCTTGGCATTGAAAATACCTGGGTCAAAAAAGTTTCGGGCAACTGCAACTAACCCGGCTGTATACTAACATAGTAAAAACGGCCAATTTAAAACATTTAAAATTATATGACAGTTCTCACTGATGGTTTCGGCGATTCCCAACTTGCATTATTACCTGTGTCGGTTACCCCCACCATTGCATTCAGCGGGTTACCCCTCGCTTGCTTTTTCTCGCCTGGGATTATATCTTATAGTCGGAGAGCCGAGGCCGTTTTTGGCGAGTTATTAGGAAACGATTCTTCCACTATTTTCCTGATTGCTGATAATATACTTATCACGAAATGTGGCTTCTCCAGGGGTAGTCTCGGGGAGAAGGTGTTTATTTACTCATTCGAAGTTGTAAAAAAAAATAATTAAAATAAGTCATAGGGTAACGGCTGAATCTTTCTGTGTTGAATGTCAAGATAATTAGACAATGTTCCGTGCAATTGGCAGAATAATAGGCCCGTGCGGAAGGGGGGCAGATCGATCTAGAGTTGTAAAAGAATATGGCATTTTAAAGTTATTTTCTAACACACAAATTTTTTATATAACATTCTACTCATTATTCAAAACATATATTCGAAGAGACAGAACAAAATCTCGGGGATAACATTCTGGCAGAACATCGCAAACTGCCCGGTTTCTCAGTGTGCGTCGGTTTACGGCCCTGATACTGTGAGCAGAGTGGCGTAAACTATGTCTCTACTGTCGGCGGGAAAACTATAGGCATCTGCCTTTGAAGCTTAACAACTCAGTCAAAAATAATGTTAGCGCAACATAAAAACAGTAATTTAAAAGCTGAAAGTGTTTTAAGTTAATGAGCTTGAAGACGTTTATGTAAAAAAAATTTTGTGCTCAGCAAACTGAAAAATGTGAAAAAAAATAAGGATTTTTGGGTACATTTAGGAACATTCAAGTTTAGAGCATTATTTCTTATACAAGGGGCGATGGAAAAAATTTGAAAAAATTTATGAGTATGAGGAAAACTGTTGTGAACCAGTTGCAGTTGAGAAAATTAAAAAATAGTCAAAATTGTTGCTTAAATGTACAAAAATGTGCAACTACATTATCTTCAGTTCTAATACAGATATTAAAGCGATTCAAACTGCAAACTGTAATTGATAGGCTCTGTATTTATTTTCAATCGCTCGTAAGGATGTGTTAGTCTTCTTTTTTGTGAAAATTACGATATTTTTGGACATTTTTTTTTGTTGGAAAACAAGTGACAGAAAGCAGGGGGGCCCTTTTTTGTTTTACTGCCGACCGCTGGTCCCATTCTTCGGCCTCTAGTTCTGAATGCTTGGATGGCACCAGGCCACGGGTCAAAGAAAGGGACTAGCGGTCGGCAGTTAAAAAAACGGGCCACCCCTGCTTTCTGTCACTTGTTTTCCAACAAAAAAATGTCTAAAAATATCGCGATTTTCACAAAAAAGAAGACTAACACATCCTTACGGGCGATTGAAAATAAATACAGAGCCTATCAATTACAGTTTGCAGTTTGAATCGCTTTAATATCTGTATTAGAACTGAAGATAATGTAGTTGCACATTTTTGTACATTTAAGCAACAATTTTGACTATTTTTTAATTTTCTCAACTGCAACTGGTTCACAACAGTTTTCCTCATACTCATAAATTTTTTCAAATTTTTTCCATCGCCCCTTGTATAAGAAATAATGCTCTAAACTTGAATGTTCTTAAATGTACCCAAAAATCCTTATTTTTTTTACATTTTTCAGTCTGCTAAGCACAAAATGTATTTTAAAATGAGAATGTTTAATAAGTGAATAATTTCTAAGACATTTCAAATTAAAAGCATTGATTGTTCAATCATTTTCAATTTACAGGCAATGTTCCCAGACGAATGATTGTAGATTGATACATAAAAGATTGTAGTCAAATTTTATTTTAAAAACGTTACAAATGGTAAAATTTGCGAAGTTTTCAATCTTCAGTTTAAAGGTCTTCAAAACAGAATAAATTTAAGTTCTAAGCTTTCGAAATTAGAGTAATATTTAGACATTCTATGAATGAGCATTGCAAATACAAGGGGATTAAAAGTACAATGGATACTAATTTCAAGATCTCAGGTATTGCCGCCTCTAAGCCAAAGCGAGATATTTACAGGGTAAAAGCAAATAAGGGGTAGCAATGGAGGCGATCGTCTTTTCTTCCACGGCTACCTAAGGAACCTTCCCCTTCTACTGCCAAACAACACTACCCCTCACTGGATTCGAAGTTGCTACAGGCCCTCGGTGTTAGATTCCCCATAAAGTTTAATCCTTTGTCTTTTGACTTACCCATTTCCTTGCTATTTCCACGCCTATTCCTCGATTAAAATGCTAATAGGCCAACAAAATCCTTGACAATTTGACGAGTTTGAGAATATAATCGTTAATATAGTTAGATCCTCAACAATTGTGGGTCCGGATGCAATAAGGGCACATAAAATTTTTTCGTGCGAAAACGAAGTCCCCTGGAGGCTTTAGAAAAAATTTTCGAATTTTAAT
>NC_046658.1:30504252-30508865 GCF_010883055.1 Belonocnema kinseyi
AAAATTAAAATTCGAAAATTTTTTCTAAAGCCTCCAGGGGACTTCGTTTTCGCACGAAAAAATTTTATGTGCCCTTATTGCATCCGGACCCACAATTTCGATTAAAATATTAAATTTTCATAAGCTCCCCATTACGTTGATGAAGTGATCCTAAATAAATTTTGTATTTTTTTTTGTTGGTAAAGCTGCTGACAATTTAAAAAAAAGGGCATTTTTCGAAAATTATTAAAAGAGAATATTATTTAAAATAATAATAACTTGATAATCGCTGGGGGATTGTATTGACAATTGAATTGTTTCAAATATTTTGACACATAATGGTGATCCTTATCAGTGAGTGTTCTTAAATCTGTGAAAAGTACATCATTTCTTGCAGGTATGCTGTTCTACAATTGAAAGTATTTTTCTTTAAAAATTCTTTTAACGAAGAAAAACTAATTAAAAAAAAATTAAAATTTAGTAGGAAAATTTTGTAAGAAAATTTATAAACATTTTTTTTTAAGTTTTTAGGAAACACTGGAGTCGAAGAACTCTTTTAACATTATTTGTTAGCGACATATATTAAATCCAATTTTTTTATTTAAACCCTTAACAGTTTTTTGTGTATAAGAGAAAAAGTCCTATTTAGTGAATTTTTCTGTTATGATGAGGAATAATATCTATGAAAATACAAATTTTTCTCTTTAAAGACGCACTGTAGTAAAAATACAAAACTTAAAAAAAGCTTTGTAGCTAAATATTTATTCAAATATTCTTTACAAACTTTGCTTTTCCTTATATCGACGAAAAGTTGATGCACATTTTTTTCACAGTAGTAAGAATACAGATTGTCGAGGAACATTGTACTTAAAAAAATTTCCTTTATTTCTTATATACAAATTTTCCTTTAACAAAGTTTTATATCTCTGTAAATTTTTTAATTTTTCAAAATGTTTAGAATTTCAATTTTTGAAATTGTCATGTAGTGAGTTTTCTTTTACAGTTTAAAATTATTTATGTGAAAGTAAAACATTTCTAAAATCACACTGTAGTACAAAATAAATTAAAAAAAAAAACATTGTAGTTATATAATTATATAATTCTGCTTTTAAGTTTAAACATTTTAGGTAAAGAATTCGTGAAAATAGGTAATAAATTTTCTTTTATCATAAGAATTATTTCTGTAAAAGTAAAAAAAATGGTTTAACTTTCAAAATAAACTTTTCTTCGAAAGGAAAAGAACATTTTTTAAAGAATACTTAAATAATTATTGCACTATAAAGTTTTTTATAATTTGATATTTTTACTACAGGGCAATTTTCAAGGAACTGCAATGTTTTCTGACAACTTAAAAAAAATTGTTAATAAATTTTACTACTGCATCGTAATTTTTTTTTCATCAGTATGATATGTTATTAAAAGAAATTGTTTTAAGAATACTGCATGCTTCATCAATAGTTATCAATAAAATAAAATAAAATAAAATGTTTATTTCAAGTTAAAGAATGTATATAATTTAAAGACTGCGATATTAACCGAAGAATAACACTTCCAATTGTAAAACTACGTACCTATCAAGACATTATGTACTTTTCACAGATTTAATCAAACTCACACATGAGGGCCACCACTGTGGGCCGAAACGTGTGAAACAACTTAATTATTATTAATTTACCTCACCCTAAAGCGAACGACGTACATCAACAATTTCTGCAGAATAATAACTTCTTGAAACACTTACGTTTGTTAACTTAAGGGAGTACGCTCGATAATAGAATTACAAATGAGAATCGTTTGACATTTGGATGATAGTTGTATTAAAATGTACTGAAGCTCTGGTTAAAATTTTTGAACCTTTCCCAGCCTCATGGTCGAGAAATCAATTATTGAAAAGAACACGTGGTCTTATGAGAATACGTACCTTTGTAATATATAGTAAGATTGAAAAATGAAAAAGTCTAAAATAATTCTGACACAGATCGAACGTTATCGGAAATCCATATCTGCTTCGAAAAGTATCATTCAGAACCTATAAGAATAGAAAAATAATTATTTATACCGTAAATGTATGACTGGCGTTAGTGAATTTAAGTTATTTTAATGTCGCATCCGCTCCACGTGCTCGAGTTTATGTGCAAATTTCGAATAACACGCATGCTGACACTCGACGGTGCCAAACGTCACTACAATTTAAAATTGGACCAAAAGCATAACTTAAAAAGTGGAAAATTGTATTTATGGTTTTATTATTTGTATTTATTATTATTGTTTATCATTGTTTTCATTTATTATTTATAATTGTATTGTATTTTATTGTATGTATAATTGACCAAAAGTGGAAAATTGTATAATTTTTCGTCGATAAAATGTTCATACATCATGTTTATACTTTATTAGATTGAAATTAATCTAATTTTGTATATTTAAATGATTTTCTTGGCCATACTGATGTTCTTGAAATAGAAATAGATACAAATTGGAAAACATAGGGATTATCTCCACAGGGGACGTAGCATCGAGGACCTGAAGCGACTTCGAATCCAGTGAGGGGTAGTGTCGCTGCACACTGCAAGGGGAAGAGTACTCAGGTAGCCGTGGAGGAAATGATGACTGCCCAGCAATGGTGGGGGTACTCTCAAGCGATAACTATACGGACTATAGGCAAATATGCATAAGGTTCTTACTTAATTCCAGAAGAATGCTTTATAAGTTTTCCCCGCATGTAAATGAGGGCTTCAAACTTTAAAAGGCATTACATAAATATGGGTCGCTTGGCAGCGGGCGCCTTAAATAGCTGGGTCATAAATCTCTTAAACTTAAGGCTATGTTGTCGAACCGTTTGCAGTTTATATTTAGGAATTTAGTTTAATATTTAGGAATTTGCAATTGTGCATGTTACATTAAAATATTTAGTACTTATATTACTGTTTTCTTCTATTCTATTTGAATAATTGTACACTTTAAAGCAGTATTTTGTGTGTATGCATTAGTTATGTTTTTTAAACTATGTGATTATAATTTCAAGGAAAAAGAGCCATCAATTATTTAAATCGTACAATTAAAAATAATATTGTAAAAGGCTCTGAATAAAAAGTTTGGAACATTTCGAAATGTTCAAGCAATTTACAAATTAATTTTTTGTCTGAAAAAACAATTAAGTTGTGAAATCCCTTAATTGTTTAATTTCCCAGTGCAGTATCAAATTAATTATTTAACTAGGCATTGATTGTAATTAATTTGTGGAAAATGAATTATTTGGTTGAAAAATAGTTTTTTAATCTGAAAATCCCAGTAATCTTAGCTAATAATCTGTTTCAAATTAATATTATGTATTAATCGTGTCGAAATTCAGAAAAAGTTCGACGAAAAATAATATCAATTATTATTAAACTTTTAATCAAAAATAAAATCATTCTTATTCTAAACGTTGCGTTATATATATATATATATATAATAAAATTCATGTAAAATATTAATAATGTTGATATTAAATAACTCCTAATATAGAATATATTGAATGTAAATAACATCCTCTAATTATTATTATTATTATTATTATTATTATTATATAAACACCTGCTCTTTAAAAAAAAATAATAAATTACAATAATTAGGTATTATTTATTATGTTGTATTTAATATAATAGTATTGTATAGTTGAAAAAAATCATTAAAATCAACGCCAAGAGTCCAAACAGAATTTTTGAAAAATATCAATAAGTGAAGTTTACACCCTAATTTTGTAAATGCTGTATTTGTTGCAATTTCTACCACTCAGCAGAAAAAAATTCCACCAAACGATTGTTCATTTATCTCGCGCTACGCGCTCGGTCTTTATATTTTCGCACATTCTTGCGCAAACATTTTAAAATTAAGACTAGAAACATCCACCACTGTAATTTTGTAATTGTGAATTCTCTTTCGTTAAAAGAGAGTTTGAGCGCACCTACGGCAAGCGACTGATGGCAATCGCACTCCGCACTTGGTCTTTGCATGTCTTCCGCATTCGGGCACATATCTTTTAAAATCAAAGGTGAATGGACCGACAACTGTAATTTTCTGATTTTGAACTCTCTTTTGTTAAAGCTCTTCTGGCTTTAACGAACACATTCTCATCACGTATCTCGTGCTTCGCCCTACCGAAAGAAATCTCTGAGTTTTCTTTAGCGAAATAGCTTGGCCCATTTGAGTCGATAAACAGAGTCGATTTGAAACAAAATAGTCTCGGAGATAGTTTGAGAGATTTGGGTCCTTTTCAAGATCCTTTTAGTGGTCGTTTTAAGAGTGCTGCTACGGTAATATAATGTTCCTTTTGTATTCGTCACGTACCGGGCGGGCAGAGTTATTTACAGTAGTTGGTCATGGCTAATCCGCTCTCCCTTTTTAAATTTCTCTTCAAATTATTAACAGTTTTTTTAAATTGATGAACTTCCTCATTATACTTATTTATAATTATAACTTATATACTGATATACAATTTTCTAGTTGAATTAAAAAATGTTGTCTTTTTTGGCGTATCTCATTCCATTTATGAGAAACGTTCTATTAATTCCAATTTTAAGCATTAAAAAAAAAGTTAGATATCTGAAGTCATCGAAACCCATAGATTCCGAATTATTATGTTTTAGGCTGTT
>NC_046658.1:30508965-30514063 GCF_010883055.1 Belonocnema kinseyi
GACCTTTAAAAATATCTACCTGAGTGCCTGCGGAGAATTTCTTTGAGATTCTTTGACCTAAAGAATTTTTAGTATATACTCAAAGATTCTTTTCGGTAGGGCGCACTCGATTTTGTCCAACATGTCAACTTTTCTACATTATACACGACACTTTTATATCAATTATAATACATTTTTATGTAACTCTGCCTGGGATTACTTATTAAAAAATTGCAACTTAAAAAGCAAATTGTATTTATTATGATTATTTTTGTATTTGTTTCTTATTCAGCTTTAAATTCTATTCTAAGCTGCTCTGAAACATGTATTATTTCAATAAATGTATAACATTCCAATTCATAATATGCACAAAAATTGAATTATACTAATTCTTATTTCCTTGTTTTTATAATTTTTTATTTTTAATGCTGTTTTTTACGATTAAATAAAAACTACTGCGCATCTACATAGGGTCTAATACAGGAACCTATTTAGGGACCTATATAGGAGCCTATGACCTTGTTCGTTTTTTCTGTGCTTTTTCCAAAAAGTTCATTTTTGCATTTTTTATCTTATGTTTTACGATTAAAAGAAGATCTACTCGTCCAATCGAAAAATGATTAACAAAAAATTTATAGATTTTTTTAGGCGAACAACTTTGTTCTGGTAATTTAAGTTCATAGCTTGTGTCGTTTATACAAACAAATTTAATATTTTTATTTTGAATGATATTTTTTACGACTAAAGCAAAAACTACGTGTCCTATAAAAAATTATAGCTCCTTTTTGGATAAACAATTTTTGTCTCATTTTTTTCGTATCTTATATCGAAAAGTGATTCATTATAAATTTGTAGTTTTTTCCAAGGCGCGGAATTTGAGCTCTTTCATTTTTTTTTCGTATCTTGCATAGTTTGACCAAAAAATTTAATTTTTGGATTTTTCATTATTTTTGGTAAGATCAAATTTTGAGTGTTCAACTTCTCGACCAAATTAAAAAAGTTGTTATCATAGTCCTGTAGGGCTTTCAAAAAGCAAAGTTTTTCTTCTCTTGGCTTTTTTTTCATGTCATGCGTTGTTTGGCTTGAAATGTTCATTTTAGTTTGTTTCTTTGAATTTTTGAAATGCTCTAACTTTGATAATTTTCTTTTTATAGAAAAGTCATTAGGATAAATTCTTTGAGTTTCTGAGTACTTTGAATAACCGTTCATAGAATTTTGAAATCTTGAAAAAATTTGGTATTAAAAATTTTGAGAACGTGCTCACTTTTTGAATTTTGATCCAAAATAGCTGGTTCGCGATGTTGTTCTTTCTTTTTAGGCCTTAAAAAAGTGTGCCAAAGCAGAATCCAATCTGATCAATTTTTAAAAAGTTATCGTGTCTGCAGAATACAGACTACAGACAGACATACAGACAGACACCTTCGTAAAAAATAGTTTTTTCTGACTCAGTAGGTCTCAAAACGTAAAGATTTTATGAAAACCGACAAAGTGAAATTTTACATAAAACCAATACCTTCTCATCAATTGAGAATGTAAACATTACATTATATAAAATTGGAGCTGTTGTTGAGGACTTCCAAATTTTGCCTGTTTTATGTATTCATTGATTATACTAACAGAAATTTAGAGAATCCTTCAAAGAATAAAATGAGGTCTTGATCATTAGGATTAAATAAGAATCGTAACTTTCCCCTAAAAAGAAAAAGAAAACTAAACCTCTATATATCTACTGTTAAATAACTAAATTTAAACCTGAATTATTGATTTCGGATGTGTCCTTAGTAACCTCCATCAAGATTTAGAGAAATTCATAATAGATATTTTTTTGTCGATTTTATCAATCATTTCATAAATAGGAAACTTTTGAGATTGATTGTACGTAGTGCTTATCCTTAAATACCCCAAAATGACGTAAATTTTTAGATATCTTAAAACGGTGAGGGAGGAGTGGAAACTGACAACATTTTCAAAAAGGGGATGATTATCGGTCATTCCGATCTAAAGGAATAAATAGATCTTATAAAATGAATGAAAGATGCACGAGAACTGAACAAATTTTCACTGTTTGATAAAGATCCTCGACCACACACAGCTAATAGAGTAAAGTAGAGATAGGCGAAAAGGGACAACATTTTCTGGGTATTCCATTGCGAGATGGTCATCGGGCACCCCAAATTAGTATATTAGAAAGAGTTTTAAAATAAAAATGTCGAGTTATCTTGCAAACTTTATCTTGCAAAAATATTCGATAATACTCGATAATGTATTCACCTCGCACTCCGCGCTCAGTCTTTGCATTACCCTCAACATTTGTGCACAGACAACAATGCGAAATTTTCTACATTGTATGTTAAAAACTATTAGAGGAGAGTACCCAAATATGAGATACCAAATCTGTTTGGCGTGATTGTCGTAATTCTATGTACTGCATTTAAAAGTAATATAGGTCATCTTAAAGGAAATTTAGTTTGTCATAAGAAGCTCTGATCATTTTTTTTTAAATTTTTTTATGCTGAAAATATAAAAATTGTAAAAAAGTGCTTTTTCCAAACTCGTCAAACTATTCTCATAATATTAGAAACCCCAGGAAATAGCTAATAAAATGCAAAATAAAGTATTATTTTTAATGAAAAACTTCGCTTTATGTTTCCGAGGTATATATTTACTGTTATTTAGATATATTTAGTTTTTGCAGTACTCACAAACACTTTTGTCACCAATTTCCCCAGCGCAGCCACAGTGCTTTAAAAACCACAGGTATCTCATATTATGATAATCACACCGTGCAACTATGCACTTACTATGCCTCACCTGTACAATGAAAAACTTCAACACTATGGGTATTTTCCTACTTAGTTATTCAATCCCAATTTAATGAATGATAAATAGGGTTTAAAGAATTCCCTTCATATAACTCGATCACCATCGATTTCACAAAAAGTTCGTCTATAATCTTTAGAAGCCCAATGAAAAAAGGACTATACCAGCAAATTACTCTTTCTTCAAGGGCTGCAAGTTAGTGATAGAACCAACAGACTGGATCTCTTAGTTTAGCTGATACCCCGCTTTCTCATATTACGAGAATATCTCATATTCGATTAATCTCCTCTATATCAAATTCCTATTACAATTTCTTTTTGTGTGTACCTTTGTTTGGCACTGCTTATTCAGATATTGCAAAATAATGTTCACATTTTATTTTTCCTCATACTAATAGGACCCTGTTGTGGTTGTTTAATCCTTTTCCCTTTTTTTAAGTATATATATAATTATATCAAATACTGTAATTCAAGCCCCTCATAAACTACATAATCATAAAGTGAAGCTGAACCTTTTTTTTTAATTTTGGTGCGAAATATCTGATTAACGAACTTAGCCTTTATCTTGGGGACCTTCAGAAGTGTATCAAATGCGGACTCAATTGGACAAATCGTTCAAAAGTTAGCGTGGCTTCAACATTCAGTTAACCATACATACAGATATACAGGCTTACAGACAGACAGGCACCGATGAAATGTTATGGTTTTCGGATTCCATGAGTACCGAAACGTAAAGATCCGTTAAAAACCAGAGATTAAAAAGTTTAGCGATTACGTTACATTCTCAAGAATGAGAATGTAAAAACAAAATTCTGAATTATCTCGAAAACCATGGGACATATGCAAAAACCTAAAAAATTAATACAAAATAAAAATTCGTATTAATATTGAAAAAACTTAATACATACTTCGATTTCCGGATAACGTTAAAATGTATTCAAGGAAAATGCATACATTCATTCGGATTGGAAATAATTGAATAGCGAGCTTGGATTAATTCGGATTAAAGTTAATGTTTGTGCCAGAATTGAGAAGGATTGAAAAGATTTTTTGGATGAGCCTCGGATTCATCGGATTAACCACAGAGCACACTTCCCGAAAAAACCCAGTTCTGTCCCAGTTTTAGACCTATACTTTTTTTTAAAAACCTCAAATTCAGTTAGATTCATAGGATTGGATTTGAAAAGTCCCATTCATTTGAGAGAATTGGAGGTAAGGGCAAAAAAATTCAGAAATACTTACAAAATATCTCAAATGAGAAAAAAAATGCCATTTTTTCTATTTGACGTTCCATGTGCTCTTCAATAACAGAAAAATTGTTGAAATCGCTTTAGTTGCGCAAAGTAACATTAGTTAAAGGATATTCAAATATTAGGCAATTTACAAAAAAAATTTATAAACAAATTCTTTGTTGAACATATTTTTTTACGACTTTCCATAAATATAAGCTTTTTCAAGTTATATTGCAAGAAATTTGAATGGAAACAATATTATATAAAAAAAATTCTCTTATGATTAAAATTGTTTATATTATAAAAAAATTTCATGTACAAATGCAGTAATCAGGCATTCGTTGTTTTGGATGTAACTTGTTTTAATTAGGAATGTTGTGATCATTTCAGCAAAATTCATAATTTTTTGACTTTTCTTATGATTTTTCATACAAATTTAGTAAATAAATGCACTAATCGGGCATTTATCGGCAGAAAAATTCGGGGTTTTCAATGCCAGTCTTTTCAGTTGGAAACTTCATGACAATTTCAGCAATATTCACAATAAGTTGATAAATTGCATGATATCTTAAAAAAAATTTAATCAACAAATGCAATAATCAGGTACTTGTCTATAGAAAAACTCGTTTTTTTTATGTCAACTTTTCTAATTAGGAATTATATAATGAGTTCAGAAAAATTCATAATTTTTTAAACAACTTTATGATTTTTTTAAACAAATGTATTAATCAGGCATTTGTCGACATACAAATTACTTTTATTCTATGTCAACTTTTTAAATTAGGAACTTCGTAAAAACATCAGCAAAATTTATAATTTTTGATCAATTTTGTGATTTTTTTAAACAAATTTAATAAACAAATACATTATTGGGGCATCTGTCGACAGAAAAATTATGTTTTGTTTCGATGTCATACTTTTAATTTAGATCTTTATAATAAATTTGGCAAAATTAATGATGAGTTGATAAATTTTATGATTTTTACAAACAAATTTAACAACCAAATGTATTATTCGGGCATCTGTGAACGGAACAAATCGTTTCTTTCAATGTCAGTCCTTTTAATG
>NC_046658.1:30514163-30526563 GCF_010883055.1 Belonocnema kinseyi
TTTTTAATTTGATATTAAAGAAGGTTCTCAAAGCACCTACGTCCTTGACGATTACATTATCATTGCGATAATCGCGTTTCGCGCTCAACAGTTCGGTTATACATGCTCTATTTTTTTAAATTATGGGTTAATCGAAAAATTCTGCAAGAATAGTTTTCAAATATATTTAGTATCTAGTGAAAAGTTCGAATGAAATTTTTGGATCTATGAAAAAAATAATTTTTTTTATTTTCGCAAAATTTTTTAATTTTTGAAAAGTATATAACTTTTCTAATTTTCATCAAAATTAAACATTTTATTTGGATAATTTTCAATTCTTTCACCCATCTATAAGAAACTTCGCAAAAATCTATAAAATTTCAACAACAACAATTTCAAAATTTTGAAAATGCACTTAATTTTTTAATTTGGTTCGAAATATCTGATTAACGAACTTAGCCTTTATTTGGGGGACCTTAAGAAGTGTATCAAATGCGGACTCGATTGGACAAATTCTTCAAAAGTTAGCGTAGCTACAACATTCAGGTAACCATACAGACAGACGTACAGACAGACCCCGACAAAATTTTATGACTTTCGTATTCTGTGCTCGCCGAAACGTAAAGATCCGTTAAAAACCAAAGATCGAAAGTTTGGACGATTACATTACACTCTCTTGAATGAGAATATAATAACTAGATTTCCTTATTAAATATAATGTGCATTGTTGAAATAAGTAAGAAAAATCAGGAGAACTAATTCGGAACAAAAAAGTCTAAGAATTCGAAAAAAAATATTGAAAATCATTTCACTATATTCAAAGAAGATTCTACCTAATGTAACATAAGAATCTTGAAATTCATAATTTCGAAAATAATGAATTTTTTAAAATTTCGTTGTTATTGAAAAATGTTATGGATGTGATTTTCAAATATATTTAATACTTATGAAAAATTTGCCTTAAAATTTATTTATTTATTTATCAGGAAAGTAGTTTTATCTATTTTTCAATTATGAAAATTAATCATATAACGTTTTTAATTTTGATCTAAATTAAAAATGTCATTTGGATAATTTGCAAGTATTTTTTTCAAGTATCAGAAACATTGGCAACATTTTCTAAAACTTGAAAAAAATTGTCCAAAATGTTAGAAAAGCTCTAATTTTTTAAATTGTGTGCTAATCGAAAAACTCGACTAGAATAGTTTGAAATGTATTTGGTATCTACTAAAAATTTTGAATAAAATTTTTGGATTTATGAAAAAAATAATGTTTTCTATTTTTTGAAAATCTTCAAATTTTCGAAAAGTATATAACTTTTCCAATTTTCATGAAAATTAAACATTTTATTTGGATAATTTGTAAGTCTTTGACCCATCTATGAAAAACTTTGACAAAAATTATTATAAGTTAAATAAATTGAAAATTTTGAAAATGCTTTGATTTTTTAAATTTTGGGCTAATCGAAAAATTCGGGTAGAATAGTTTTGAAATATATTTGGTATCTGATAAAAGTTTGAATCAAATTTGTGAATCTATAAAAAAAATAATTTTTTCTATTTTTTGAAAATTTTCAAATTTTTAAAAGTATATAACTTTTCTAATTTTCATCCACATGAAAAATTTTATTTAGATAATTTGCAAGTCTTTTAACTGTCTATAAGAAACTTTGACAACAATTTATAAAATTTCAAAAAAAATAAAATTTTAATTTTGAAATTGCTCTCAATTTTTTAATTTTGGTTCGAAGTATCTGAATAACGAACTTAGCCTTTATTTTGGGGACCTTCAAAAGTTTATCAAATGCGGACTCGATTGGACAAATTCTTTAAAAGTTAGCGTGGCTACAACATTCAGGTAACCATACATACAGACATAGACATACATACAGACAGACACCGGCAAAATATAATGATTTTCGGATTCTATGAGTGCCGAAACGTAAAGATCCGTTAAAAACCAGAGATTAAAAATTTGGACCATTACATTACACGTTTTTTTTAAATCTAATTTTTACATTCTCATTCATGAGAATGTAATGTAATCGTTCAAATTTTCGATCTCTGGTTTTTAACGGATTTTTACATTTCGGCACTCACAGATTCCGAAAATCATAAAATTTCACCGGTGTCTGTTTGTCTGTATGTCTGTATGTATGGTTACTTGAATGTTGTAGCCACGCTAACTTTTTAAGAATTTATCCAATTAAGTCAGCATTTGATACACTTCTTAAGGTTCCCAAAATGAAGGCTAAGTTCGTTAGGTAGATATTTGCGACCAAAATTAGAAAATTTAGAGCATTTTCAAAATTTGCCATTCTTTTTAGAATTTGAAATTTTTTGTTAAAGTATTTTATATATGGGTAGAAGACTTGCAAATTATCCAAATAAAATTTTTGATTTTGATAAAATATTGAAAAGTTATATACTTTTGAGAATTTTGAAATTGTTCAGAAAAAGTAAAAATAAATATTGTTCTAAAAGATTAGAAAATTCCACTTAAATTTATCACTAGATATCAAATATATTTTGAAACCATGTCAGTTAAATTTTTTGATTAAACAAAAATTCAAAAAGTTTGAGTTTTTTCAAAATTTAAATACAATTTTTTATGAGTTTTATACATTTTTGTCAATTTTTCTAATACACGTCAAAAATAATTCCAAATTATCCTAATGAAATTTTTAAATTCGATAAAACTTCAAAAAGTTATATGCTTTTGAACATTTTGAAAATTTTCTAAAAAGGAAAAAACATTTTTTTAATAGGTTAGGAAATATCAATCCAAATTTCTACTAGATGTAAACTAAATGTTTTTTGAAACTGTTATCATGAAATTTTTTAATCAGACAAAAGTTCCAAAAATTTGGATCATTTTAAAAATTATGCAATTTTTTAAGAGATCCATGAGTTTAAAATGCTATTTTTAGTAGATTTTAAAAAGATTTACAAATGATCTTGATGAAGTTTTTGAAGTGGACACAAATTATCGAGCGCGAAGCGCGAGTTTCATAATGAGAATGAAGTCGTCACAGCCGTAAGTGCTTTGAAAACCATCTTTAAAATCAAAACGAAAAAAATTTAGTTACAATTTATGGCTGCAATTCCTCTGAAATTTAAATCACAGTTTTCGATTTAATTTATAGTATTCACAATATTTGAAAAAATTTCGTTAAAGTGTACGCATTAAACGTACGAAAACGAGCGCGAATCGCCCGAGCGTTCCCGCGCGCCTTGGGCGCGCTCAAACTTGACGCGTAGCGCGCAATGAGAATTTTCCCGCGCTGCGGGCATATTTTTTGAATAGAAAATATAATTATATTACTTTTGTTTAAAAATTGGTCGTTTGTAGTGGAAAATTCGAAAATTTGGTTGAAAGTTTCTGCATTTTATTATTATTTTGTCCTTGTTGGCAGGAAATTAATCTTCTTGATCAAACATTTAATTACGTAGAAGTTAAACTTCTTTGTTGGAAATTCATTATATTATTTAAATATCCATTCCTTTGGTTGATAATTCAGATTAATTAATATTTTAAACAGAAAATTAATGAATTAATTTTTTTTATCAGTTTTTTTAACTGAAAATTTAATTATGCTTTTTTTGCTACGATGAAGATACAATATCCATATTTGAACTGAGGATCTTGGAACTTTAAGAAATTCGGTTTTGTTGATATATACGCTACACATATACAATAGAAATAAAAATAACGCTTGATATATTATATAATATTTGTAATATTTTCAATGCTATTCAAATGTAGAAATTTTATTGATTACAGAAAAAATAAACTGTTTTAGAATCAATTCAAAGACTAATCTTTTATTTGGGCAAAGTGTAAAAGAAAGTTTTGGAATTTCGCTTAATTCATAACAAAAATGTCCTTTGAAATCGTCAAGTTCATATTCGTGACAGCTGCTTTTCTAATTCTAGTTCATAGTCCTTGCTCCTCATGATCGTTTTTAAATGAGTTTAAAATTGGCTCGCGAATTATAAAACTCCTGAATTAGAGCTAATAGTCGCTTTTATCGCATTATTGTTATCATTCTACTGTCCTGTTAATTGTTCAATACTAACAATTAATTTCAAGATTCCCGCTTCGCACGCTACACTGCTGCCTTAACTGGTGAATAGAGTTCTGAGTTGGTTATATTACTTTGAAAACGGTAACGAGAATCAGAATATTACCGAGAATATAAACGAGAAATAAATTCTCTGAGAATCTCAGAATTTATTTTAATTAATAGAAAATTGAATTTTTACATTCTCATCAGAGAAGGTATTAGATTTGTGTCAAATTTGACCTCCCCAGTTTTTGTCAAATGTCCACGTTTTGAGACCCCCTGAATCCGAAAAACAGGTTTTTACGAATGTGTCAGTCTGTATGTCTGTATGTATGTATGTCTGTATGTCTGTCTGTATGTCTGTATGCATGTCTGTCTATCTGCGAACACGATAACTTTTGAAAAAATTAATCTATTAGATTGCCCTTTAGTAGATTCGTTGAGTGTTCTCTACTAAAGGTCAGTTTCGTCAGCCAGTCATTTTGGATGAAAATTCAAAAAGTGTGCACATTTTGAATATTTTTTAAAACATTTTTTTCAAAATTCAAAAATTCTCTGTACGTTAATTCATAATATTCAAAAAGTCAACCAATTTATCCAAATGACTTTTTTCGAAAAATTAAAAATTACTAGAGTTATAGCATTTACAAAATTGTAAAAAAACACGAAAATGAACATTTTATGCCAAATAACACACGATATGAAAAAAGTCAAGAAAAGCAAAATAATGTTTTTTGAATGCCCTACAAGGTTATCATAACGACTTTTTTAATTCTCTTGAAAAATCAAAAATTCAAATTTTGACAGCATACAAAATAAGGAAAAATCAAAAAATTACATTTTTCGGCTAAACTGTGCAAAATACGGTAAAAGATAAATATAGAAAAATTGTGCATTTGAAAAATATCTAGAAATTTGTTATCAACCCCTTTTTGATAGGATGCATAGTTTTGGCTTTAACCATGAAAAACGTCATTCACAGTAAAAAAAAGTGCCCGCTGCGTTGACACATCATTATTGCAACTTTTGTCTTTTAATCTCTTTTTCGTCACGCGTGTGGGGTTTCAAAAAAATTGACTTTTCATGTTTTTGATGCTATTTTTTTATGATTAAAAGTAAAAAACAGAACTATCAAAAAATTATTCATGACAAATCATTGTTACATTCTCATCAGAGAAGTTATTAGATTTGTATAAAATTTGACCTTCCCCCCATAGTGTTTGTCAAAGGTCCACGTTTTGAGACCCCCTAATTCCGAAAAACAGGTTTTTACCTGGGTGAGGTGTCTAGAACGGTGACTCTGGGATACCGGGCCACCTCTCAGAGTATGCAGCCTTATCCTTGCATGCGGGGCTCTACAACAACAACAATGACAACACTCAAAATAGTCGTAGTAAGTGCGGTTCAAAGAGACAGAACGCGCAGGGCTCCCGAGAATGGGTCGGCCAACAATGCCGACTACTCTAGAGCTGGAAAAGCTAATGAAGATGGATTGAATGCGATGGATCGGCGGAATCTCGGGACATTTAGGTAGATGGAGCGACTGAATCACGACTTGCTAGAGTGCTGCGATACGAGTTTGGCCCCTGAACGGCGTACATGGCACGGCTGCATGCCCTTTGGTGCGAGAAACACCCGGAGCTGTCGCATTTTTCGCATCATTGTCTGCGAAACCATGCCGAACTACTCCAAAAAAGGGGCTATGTAAGCGGAACGCCTACTCTACCACAGTTAGAACAAGCCGGCAACAGAGAAAGAGAGGCGACACTAAGACCAACCGCGAGCAGGCATCCGATAGAGGAAGAGCGATGCTTTATGACCCAGAGAAACATCAACACCAAGATTTCTCTCAAGCTTAAAGATCTGGCTGAAATGGATGACGAGCTTCGTGGACATTTTTCCGGAGAATCCGACCTCTGGGCTATCCATTATTGTGTGTATAATGCAGCGAGAACTTTGGCCGATGCGAACCGTAAAACTAAACCAACGGTTGATAATAAGACCAAAAGACGAATGCATCAACTTGCCATAAAAATAGGCTGGGCAGAGAGTACGCGTCCATCATTCAGTGTGTGATTGACTACATCACATCTGGCAGGAATTTTACCTCTAAGGTTCGAAAGTTCGCGCTCGAACTCCGGACCCGTTATCACACACTTAACAAGTTAAAGCTGCTGACCATCAGGCAGCATATTGTTGAGAGAATACGGATACTATCTGACGCTAAGAGAAGTCTAGAGCGGAGGGAGAGGTGGGTCAGAGAAAATCAACAGTTTCTCTCTGACCCATCTCGACTCTTCCAAGACAAGACCCGAAGAATTACAAGACCCGAAGAATTACAGGCCAATCACTTGTCTGAAAACACTGCATAAGATATTTACAGCTATCCTAAATGATAGGATTGTTCGGGAAATTGAACCTGTGTGGCAAGAAATATATGAACAAAGAGGCTCAAAGAAAGACGTAGCGGGATGTTGGGAGAACCTGCTCATCGATAGATGTGTCTGCAAAGATGCAGTATTTTACCAGCGGGACCTATCGATGGCCTGGATTGATTATCGGAAAGCTTTCGATTCGACCTCCCATAGACTTATCATCTGTCTTTTGGAATGTTTAAAGGTTCATCCGCAAATCGTTAGTTACAGAGAGAGATTGATGCCGCTTGGGAAAACCAGATTTACTATCTCATCTGGAGAAAATCGTGTGACAACTAACAAGGTCACCTTTTAGAGAGGTGTCTTTCAGGGCGACACCATGAACCCACTGCTCTTTTGCCTTACGTTTTTGCCACTATCTCTAGCACTTCGCCATTCCGACGGGTACTTGTGCGGCAAACCTGCAGATCGAAAGTACAAGGTCACTCATGTATTTTACATGGACGATCTTAAGAACTATGTATATAAACAAAAGCATTCATCTTAAGCCTTCTGTTCCGCGACTGTACATCTCACGCCGTCAAGGTGGTCGCGGAATATTGAGTCTTGAATGCCTTCACAACATGATTGTTCTGGGTACAGCGCATAGAGTCATAAATCAAAGAGACCCTCTTCTTAAAATGGTCAGGAAGCACGAAGAAGTGGGCAATGGAGCGTTTCTGTACAAAGCAGCGGAAGAGGCTGCTTAAACACTCGGACTTAACTTCAATATTAGGGGTGAGCAAAATGCATCGAATCCTATCTATCTTGGGTACTCACTCCTCAAAGCCCGGATTAAGAAAGAACAAGAGAAAAACTTTCGTTAACAGCTCCTAGATAGCAGGATGCACGGTATCTTCCACAGAAATGTGGGGGATCAGTCAGTCTCGTGTGAGCTAACTTTTGCTTTCCTTAAATCACCTGGTACGGAGGGTTTCATTTTGGCATACCGAGGCGGTGTCATTTCCACCTTAACATACCGTCGCCACATTTTGAGCCAAGACATTCCCGATAATAGCTGCAAGGCGTGCCATGCACACCCCGAGCATTTAGCTCACATACTATCTAGTCGTCCAACTCATGCGGGAACGACTTACATCCAAAGGCACACTGCGGCACTAAGAGTGCTTTATTATTATCTCTGACACTCTTACGGCATTAACCTTAATATCGCTCCTCTAAATGCTCTTAGGGAAATCGAGTCAATTGTCTAGAACGGGGAGTGCTGCATACACTGGAACTTTATATTATCAACAATTGTTTCTGTTGCACACTCGAGGCCTGACATGGTTCTTCTTGACTTCGAGAAGCGAACCATGTTCGTTAATTAATTTTCGGCACCAACACTTTGGAACACTTTTTTTTTACTGTGTATAGAGACCTTATAAGGCAATTGCAACGATTGTACCCGGAATATTCTGTTAAACTAATCGTCCTTACCATCGGCGCTGTTGAAGATGCCAAGCTTGCACTCGTTAAAAGCCTGAAAAGCATCCCTGCATGTCAACAATATGCTAAAATACTTGCAGGAAAGATGCAGAAGGTGGTAGTCCTTGGGTCGCTTTGTGTTCGTAGGGTGCACGAAACTTTTGCCGGATTATCGTATTGATTTCGTTACAGACTGTAACCATCCATCTCACGGTCGTGAGACGTGGTTATGGCTGTAATTTTACCGCGATTTCGCTGGGAGCGGGTGCAATTTTTCAGATTAACACTGGCTCCTGGCGACATCCTGCGGTTGTCTTTATTACAAATTTTTAATCATATATATATATATTGTGTGTGTGTGTGTGTGTGTGTGTGTGCATATATACATAATTTAGAAGTTAAAAAAGGCAAGGATGCTCAGTATACCGTATATGTAAAGCTTAAATTACAAAGAAAACATTAAATGCGCATTAAAAGAATGCGCATTTTTTTAACGGAACAACAAATCTTCGTCTGTTTTAATACCAATGCAAGTTATGATTTATAATAATATAAATTTATGGGAATGATGTAAAATTTCAGGGATAAAATGGAGCGCGAAGCACAAGATACGTGATGAGAATGTGTTTGTTAAAGCCGAAGGAGCTTTAACAAAAGAAAATTCACAGTCACCAACTTAATGTTGTCGATGCTTTCACCTTTAGTTTCAAAAAGTCTATGCATAATGATCGAGTGCGAAGCGCGAGTTAAATATATTATCGAGCGCGAAGCGCGAAAACCAACAGTCGCGCGCCCCAGGCGCGCTCAAACTTGCGAGCGCAGCGAGCCGCGCGCAATGAGAATGTGCCCGCGAGGCGGGCAGATTTTATCGTTAACTTTTCGGTTGAAGATTCAACTCTTTTTTTTTATAAGTTTGTCTTTTGTATTGTAAAGTTTACCAGCTTTAGCAGAAATTATATATTTTTTGTTTATAAAAATGCCACTGTTTGGTTAGAAATTAAGCTATTATACTATTTTCTTGAAAACTTAACTATTTCATAGAAAATTTACTTTTTGTTTAAAATATATATTTTGCCGTTGAAAAATGAAATGAAATATTTTTTGGATGAAAGTTCCATTTATAAAAATTTTTTTTTTTATGACAAATTCATCTGTTTTAGTACAAAATTGATCTTTTTGGATAAAAATGCAACTATTTGGTAGAGAATTTAAATGTTTTGTTAAAAGCTCATCCTTTTTGGTTAAGAAAATTCATTTTTTTGGATTGAAAATTCAATTTTTTTCGCAGAAATTTATTTTTTGGTTACAAAAATTCAAATTTTGATGTTAAATAGTGAACTGGAGTCTTTTTTGGATGATAAATCAACTTTTTTTGTAATAAAAAATTCTTCGGCTTTAAGATAAATTTCATATTTTTTGATAAAAATGCAACTATTTGCTAGAGAATTCAACCATTTTGTTAAAAAGTCATCCTTTTTTATTAAAAATTCACCTTTTTTGGATTGAAAATTCAATTTTTTTGATAGAAAATTATTTCTTGTTAAAAAATTCATAGTTTGATTGTAAAAACTCGACTAAAATATTTTTCAAAAGAAAATTCAACACTTTTTTGAAAATTTATCTTTTTGATTTAAAACTTCATCTGTTATAGAAGAAATTTCATTTATTGTTACAAAATGCAAATTTTTGGGTTTAAAATCGTTCTTCCTTGCTTGATAGTTCAACTAATTTTTTACAAACATTTGCTTGACTCGCTTTGTTAAAAAAGTACTTTTTTGTTAAGGATTTATATTTTAAGTTGAAAAGTTATCTCGTTGGTTAAAAGTTTAATTACCTTGTTATAAATTAATCTTTTTTAATTGAAAAATTAACTACTTGGGTCAAAGTTAAACTAAAGTGTGAAATTTTTTTATTGAAGGCTTATCTCTGGTTGAAAATTTAACTGTTTAGTGGAAAATATTTCTTTTTTTTTGTTTAGAATCCATTTTTCAACAGAAAATGGAACTTTCCAATTTTTTAAGATTCATAATTTTTAGTTAGAAATTTGCGTTTTTTTTTAAACAAAATTATTTTTTAGTTTGAAATTTCCTTTTTTTGCGTAAAATGCATCAGTCATATTTTTTGTTTTAAAATCGATTTTCTATAAAGAAAATTTTGAACTATATTGAACTATTATGTTAAAAATTCAATTATTTTGTAGAAAATTACAGTATTTTGTTAAAGAGTTATCTTTTAAAGCAGAAAAAACTTCTTTTTTTTTGTTTGAAGTAAATTAATAAATTTGAACATTTTAAATTTGTATATGAAACACTGTAATTCCTGAATATGTCTATGCTAGAAAATAATTTATATTCAACCGCTGATATAACCTGAACAATAAGAATATTGTTTAAAATCATAAATTCTTATATTCTCTTAAATTTTCCTGAATTCTGTCATATTCTCGGTTATATAACCTGAACTTAAATTCTCGGGAATTTAAGAACTCTACCGGTGAAAGATATACTCTTGAAGAAAAATGCCATGCAATAAACATCATATTAGTGACAGCATGCGCCGTTCGCTGCTGCCACATACTGTCTTTTCTCGGAAGTACTAGAGTTACCGACAAATGAAGCTGTCCCAACGGAAGACGGAGAAAGACTCCCAAGAAGTTGTAAGAAGATGGAGTAAGAAAGAGAGTTACAAGAGTTACGTAATTACCAGTAGCGACGTGACCACCGAACGTCAGTTCATTATACCAGGTCGTACATGTTTGGAAAGACACAAGATCAAGGTGGCCGGATTGCGCTGAAGACACATGAAACGGTCGTGCTCCTGTCTTCACGGTAAAACAACGTTTTAAAGAGTGGCAGCGGTAGAGTTCATTCTCAAATCAGACGTGACAAATGGTAAGTCTAATTTTTAATTTTCCCTATTATTTTTTTCCAAGTTCTAGAACGAATCAAGTGCAATTTTCTGCTCGTTAATCGTTTGGCGCGCTGATTTTGAAAACCTAGCAGACAACGACATACAACTACTGTGAAGGATTCGTGTTAGACTACAGTCCCGTCTGTTTATTTACCTCCAATTTTTGATACTTGTGTCTTTTGTTTTATTTTCACGAAAACCGGGTTTTTCAGGAAACAAAAAAACGTCATGAAAAACACGGAGATCCATGCTTAACGAAGACCTTATGCTTTCTTCAAAATATCGCGCGAGTCAGGTAAACGCTCGTCTGCGTTGAAATCGTGGCGATGTGTAGCGATGCACGGTCCGATAATAGGCCTTTATCTTATCGAGGGTGAGATTGTTGACGCATTCCGCGAACGTCAGCACATCCAAAGCACGTGTACTGGACGGGATATGGGGAAGAAAAGAGTGTTAGAGATTATTGCACCTGAGGAAGTGATCGTTGATAATTTGACGAGTTCCAGTTAAATAATGATCTCACGTTAGGTTAAATAAATTTCAAAAATGGGTGTAATTGCAGAATAGGGGCGTCACCTGTTTTTTGGCTGGAAAAATGGTGTTTTTCTGCAAAAAACTGTTAGGATCTTCCACGGAACGATAAATGAAGCGATTTGACCAGGCAGAAGTTTAAAATTATTGTTACTTTTGTTACTACGATAACTCATTGCGATATATCGCGACAGACCCATATTTGAGACATCATAGTAACAAAAGTAACAATCATTTCAAATTGTTGCCTCATGAAACCAATTCTTTTATCGTTCAACTTAAGTTTCTAATGTTTTTTGCCAAAAAAAAAGGTTTTTCCTGCCAAAATAGAGGTGACACCCCATTTCCAACTTTTTGTTAAATATGATCATTCCGATATATCGCGATAAAGCCATATTTGAGACATCATAGTAACAAGAGTAACAATAATTTTAAACGTTCGCCTTATCAATTTTTTCATTTATCATTCACCTAAAGATGCTAATAGTTTTTTTTTCAAAAAAAATTGTTTTTCTTGTCAAAAGAGAGGTGGCACCCCTATTTTGCAATTTAACCCAAAAATGTTTGCTTATTAAGATAAATATAGATATATTGTTAAGGTCTACGAGTTATAGGTTTCTTCTTCAGCTGGTGAATATGATCAATCAAAATGGAAAGGTAAAAACCTTTTTCACAAGAGTAGAACTCCGAGCTCAAACAAATGTTACGAACGTATATACATTGTCTATTTATTTTAAATTTATAAATATATAATTCTACACATACAAAAAGTTTTTAAAAACTTCGAAAATTACGTGAATTTGTTTTACAAACTTACATTACGTGGAAGAAACTAATGTAGTGATCTTTACAATAAGTATAATGATTTCAGTCAGTAATGAGAGTTTACTGACAATTGGCTTATAGGTGTTTTAAGCATTATAGATTGCTCATTTTGAATAAACGAGTAAAATTTATATATTTTTTGCTTAAGTTTCGTAATTTGTATGAAAGAAAAAATTTAAAAAAGATCTGAATTTAGTATTTTTATTACATTCTCACCAGGGAAGGTATTAGATTTGTGTAAAATTTG
>NC_046658.1:30526588-30530123 GCF_010883055.1 Belonocnema kinseyi
CCCCCCCCCCCCCCCTAGTTATTGTCAAATGTTCACGGTTTGAGATCCCCTGAATCCGAAAAATAGGGTTTTACGAATGTGTCTGTCTGTCTGTCCGTTAGTAGATGGTTTTTTTTGTTAGCATGATGGCTTTTAAAAGAATTCACAGATTGGATTCTCCTTTAATAAACTCTTTCGGTATCTTAAAATGTAGGTCAAGTTCGTTAGCTAGCCATTTTGCATAAAAATTCAAAAAGTGGGCACATTTTGAATATTTTTGAGACTACTTTCAAGATTCAAAAATTCTCTGTACGGATATTCATAGTATTCAAAAAGAAGAACAATTTATCCTAATGACTTTTTTTTTATAAAATCAAAATTCACCAGAGTTATAGCATTTACAAAATTGCAATAAACACTAAAATGAACATTTGAAGCCAAATAACGCACGATATTAGAAAAAATTCAAGAGAAGGAAAATGTTGCCTTCTGAGTGCCTTACAAGATTATTATAACAAATTTTTGAATTTTCTTGACAAATCGAAAATTCAAATGTTGACAGCATAAAAAAATAATGGAAAATAAAAAATTATGTTTTTTCATTTAACTACTTCACAGTATTTCAAAGATTCTGAATTATATAGATGTGTTTTTAATATCAGTTTTTGGTTTCGTACCTGAAGGAGGACCAGAAATGTGAAAATAAGATCATATGAACTCGCATCCAACGCAAAGCTACTGAAGTTTGATGACCTTCTTAGCATCAAACACTAACCAGCTATTATTCTCGGTTGAAACTAATTGCCCCCACCCCCGCCTTTAACCCCTCATTAATCGAAGTTTCGTGGATCACTGAGGTTAGGGATATAATTTATAAGCTAAAAAAAGCTAAGGCTGATATGTAGACCGTATTTCGACGGGTAAGCAGAAGAACGCAGTGTCTGATTTTTGTTTCAAGAGACGTCGTATCTCGCTCACGGTTCCAATTGATTCTATTGAAACCGTGAGCGTAATACGTCTCTTGAAAGAAAAAGCAGACACTACGTTCTTACTCTCACCCGGTGATGTGTAATGTTTAAATCATAAAAATAAAGTCGGAAATGAGCAAATTCAGTTCTTGAAAAACCGGAAGAAGTTGCACTAAAATGTTAAATAACAAAATTTTGGGCTTAAGACGATCTCAAGGTACAGCGACCTGCCTATAAATAGTATTGTTATACTATTTATACTGAATATATTTGTACAAAATTAAATATGAATGGAGTTTAATTATCAACGAAACGCTCGGGTTTCTTTTTTTAGGATTAATAGAAGTTTTTAACCATTTGCATACTTTTTTTTACAGTTTGTAGTTTTTTAAAAATAATTTGTCTGTTTCGGTAAAAAAATTTTGTTGTTGAAAATTACTTTTTTAAAAGTGAAAATCAATTTTCAAACCGAAAATAAAAATAAAATTATTGTCAGAACTGTTCAGTATGAAGGAATTTGCCGCAACACTAACCAGTAGTTAGAATAAGTGGGGGTGGAAGTGTCTCATTAAGACCTCAATTTAGCATTTTACCTGAGTAAAGAATCATTTGGCAATTAATTTAATTTTAAGCGTTAGAGGAGAAAGTGCTACTCATACGAATTGAAATGGAGTTCCTGCAAACTATTTGCTAATTTGTTCATAAAATTTGTTCATAACGAATAAATGGAATAATAAACAAATTATTTGTATTATTTGAGTTCATACACTATATTCCCTTTAAATTCCTCTGTAAGATAATGTAGAAGCCGCCGGTTGAGAGCCGTCCAGCTTCGAGGCCGAGTCCAGCGCTGAACAATAGCAAAAGGTCGCCAAGGGAGCAAGCAGGCCGCGGTAACTTGAGATCGTCTTAAGCCAAATTTTGTTTAAAGAATGCGAATTTCTTTAACGAGAAAATGAAACTACGTCTGCTTTAATATCAATGCATGTTATGAATTGTAATAATATACATTTATGAAAATGATATACAATTTGAGGGGCAAATTCGAGTGCGAAGCACGAGATACGTAATGAAAATGTGCTCGTTGTAGCCGAAGAAGCTTTCACAAAACATAATTGACTACGACCAAATTACTATTATCAATGCTTTGACCTTTAGTTAAAAAAAGTCTGTGCACTTGCACGTTAGTCTGATTTTTATTACAAAATTGCCAAATATATGCAGAAACCGCCGCGAACATCTATGCATACAGGATGTGGAATGAAGAGCACGACTATCTCGACACAATTTTTACTGAAAAGTGTTTGCCCAACCCCTTTTTTTGTCTGAACATGTCTTGGGCATGCCTTCCGAGTACTTTAAACCAAAAATAAAAAAAATTTTGGCCCTTTTTAAGAAGTGATAATCTCTCATTTACAGTGCATCAAAAAAGGGCCTTTCTTAATTAAAAATCACGTAACATGCAGAAGGCTTTAAAATCTTGTAAACAGGTGCACAGCATAATTTTTTTCATCATTGCTCCTTCTCAGTGCATTGCGTGCCTAAATAGCTAAAGTAAGAATAAAAGTTCACAAAATTTCCTGGAATATTAAAAATAAATGTAATTGTTTATCTTTAGTAGTTTAGGAAGTATCACTTCCAAAGGTGATTTTTTCTTGAACAATTGGCCTAAAAAAGAATTTTATTGCAGTTTGGGTGAAATATATGATTAGTTCGCTTCAGATGAATGTTATTCATATCAGTTAAAGCACGCTAAATTTTCCTCGAAATTTTCCGGAAATCAAAAAAAAAAAAAAAAAAATGGTGCTCTAGTTCTAATTAAGGCACTATATTAGATGGGAATATGCAAGCTGCCATTTTGGTTCCCTGCCAAATTCAAAATCGCTAACTTGATATCGAAATATGTACACACATTTACATGATATAGATTATTTATTTTTAAATTATACTAAAGCATTGTTATTAAAACATAAATTATAAATAAAATTACATGTGACACATTATATGGAATATTTAAATTAGACTTTATGATTTTTTAACCCAAACATTTGCCAAAAAATAGCTCTTACAAAAATTATGATTGTGAACGAAATTTTACTCCGTTCACAAATAGGTGTGTGCTAAAATTATAATCATATGATTTATTAAATAAATAGTAACAAATAATAAAATAATAATAGAGTATAGGTCAAACATTAATACAATACTTTTCCAAGAGTTTATTATGATAACTATTTATATTTTACATCATACGTCTTTCTTATTTGCGTGGGTTAACGTGCGTCGTTCTGTAAAAAAAAACGGGTTCTTAACCTTACTTTCTTCTGGATCTCATTTCGCTTTAATATATAAAAAAAGTGCTCATAAGCAATTTAATAACATATAAACGTAATCTTCAGACACCATATATTTGAATTATATTGTTATAGTCGTAAATATGAGTAATTACTTCGCACAATCTTGAATTTGAATTCGGTTTCAATTTTTCGCGTCTACAATTGTGGGTCCGGATGCAATAAGGGCACATAAAATTTTTTCGTGCGAAAACGAAGTCCCCTGGAGGCTTTAGAAAAAATTTTCGAATTTTA
>NC_046658.1:30530223-30532809 GCF_010883055.1 Belonocnema kinseyi
CAAAAAAGTAAGTTTTTTGGCTTTAATTTTTAAACTAAAAAAGTTACAACTTGTTGTCTTAAGAAAAAAAGATGCGCAATCAAATTTTACATCCATATATATATCACGGAAAATAATATAAGTATTTTTTAGGTAAATTTTGCAATAAGAAATCACTCCGGGGTGTCCTATTCTCTTAATTATTTAGGATAAACTATTATATTTCTTTAACTTTACAGAGAATTTTGTGCACTTTAATTCTTGTTATAGCTATTAAGGCGCGCAAGGCACTAAAAAGAAGCAATTAAGAAAAAACTGAGTCTTTCCACCTGTTGAAAAAGATTTGAAAGCTTTCTGAATGATTCATGACGTTGCATTTTCAAAGGCTTGTTTTGGATTCCAAACTGAAGGTTTTATACGAATATAAATTAAACTTGCGATGAACGAAGATTGGCAAGCACTTTTCAGTTACAATTAGTTCAAGCTAGCCGGGGAGATATCATTTCCAGATACAGTTTTAACGGGGAGATCTTACATATATAGCTTACAGTTGCACCACGCATCTCAAATATCTACTATATAAAATTTAAATCTGTGGTGTTGAGGCTCGATACCGTCCACAACCGTTGCATAGATCGACTTGAAAATTTATACACATGTAGATTAGGCACTGGAGATGGTTTCTACCGCAACCCGAATCGCTAATTGCTAATAACTTTTGTTTAATAAATAACGTCTAATAATAATTTCAATGAGGAATTCAATGGTGACCTTCATTTTGTCCTTGAAGTTGACCTTCATGGCTTTTTGAAGGTCAACTTTGTTTTTTTAAATGGAAACCCCCCTTTTTTACATCTGCAATCGATAAAGCGGAAAATTCTACGTTCAGGTACGTACCCAAGTCATAGGTCAATTGTAACGTTCAAGGTTAGTGAAGATGTTCGGACTGAAAACCTTGAGCTTCTTGACAAAAAGCTATGCGATTGTAAAAATGAGTTACAGCATTACGAATCATCTCCCTATCAATCAAAGCAGCCTGTTGCAGAATCCGATTCTGCAATTCGTCTAAGCTTTGCGTTTGCGTTGAGTATACTTTGCTCTTTAAAGAACCCCAAAGAAAATAGTCGAGAGGCGTCAGATCAGGAGATCTAGCAGGCCACTCGATTTCACCCCTTCTTTTAATCAACCTTTGAGGAAACTGAGTATCCAAATATGCTCGAACCTCCCTACCGTAATGAGCTGCTGCTCCGTCCTGCTGGAACCAAATATTTTGAAAATTATCGCCTGTAATCTCCCTTATTCTTGGTACAATTTGGTTTCTGAGAAGTTCTTCATATGCACGGGAATTGAGATTACTATCGATGAAGAAAGGGCCTATCAATATATCATTCAAGATACCGGCCCAAACATTAATCTTTTGTGGATCTTGTGTGTGACTCTCCAACATCCAATCAGGATTTGTGTCGGACCAATATCTACAATTTTGCCTGTTAACTTCACCTTTTAAAGTGAAAGTAGATTCATCTGAAAATACTTTATTGTACAAGAAAAGAGGATCTCTATCAATTCCGTCCATCGTAATTTCACAAAATTCAACCCGACGATCAGGATCGTCTTCATTGAGCTCTTGTACCAGATGAACTTCGTAAGGATGGAAATTAATGCTTTATAAAATATTTCGCACTGTTACAGGAGCAACGTCGCGCTCATCACTAGCTCGACGTAAACTAAGGTGTGGTTTTTCAACAAATGCTTGGGATATGTCCATCTGCATCTCCTCAGATCCTGCAGATTTTGGCCGACCAGTTCTCTGAAGGTCCTTAAAAGATCCATGATTCATAAAGCGCCTTACAGTTCTTTTAGTTGTTGATTTTGAGACAGGATCTAACCCTTCTCCATTACAAAAAGTGCGATTAAAAAGCGAACGAACATGATCGTAATATCGAACTTGATCTCCCCAACCACGCATCATTAATACAGATACCCTCTCTCGTTTCGAAAGTTTAGCTTGCGCCATAATAATCTTTTAGCGAAAGATAGTAAGTATGTACTCGTAATACATAAATTCAGTTTCGATTCGTAATATTCGTATGGAAAAACGGTATAGGACTTATGTTATCGCCTTAGGTATTGACTTAGGTATCGAAAAACGGTATAGGACTGAATAACTCTTCGGGGAGGAACAGAACTCTCACCAGAACACCTGGAACTTTTAATGAAAATTTTCCTTATGATTTTACAATATTCAAAACGCTGTAACCAAGATCAATACAGAGCTCACCAATGAATTTCTCGTTAAAATTTACTTCATGAATTACACTGACCTCTTGGAAAACTTTGTTAATTTCAAATAACCTCTTCTTGACGTTAAACGTTACAATTCACCTATGACTTGGGCACGTACTTGAACGTACAATTTTCCGCTCTATAGATTGCAGATGTAAAAAAGGGGGTTTCCATTTAAAAAAACAAAGTTGACCTTCAAGTGGCGTAAAACGGATGATGCTTTTGCAAATCCACAGTTCTTGACCAATCGGAACCAAATTTTGCACATATATTCTTTGGGCTCCAAAACAGGTCGTAAGGCTATGGGTGGGGGGGGGGGGG
>NC_046658.1:30532909-30533606 GCF_010883055.1 Belonocnema kinseyi
TACAGATGGAGCGGGGGGGGGGATTTTCTGAAATATATAAAATTAGGAGGTCTAAAACGTATCATGCTTATGGAAATCATTTGAACGCCGGACATGTCGTTCATTCAAATTTGTGGAGTTGAGACTCGATTCCGTCCACACCGTTGCGTAGATCGACTTGAAAATTTAGAGACGTGTAGATTAAGCCCTGATGATGGTTCCTATCGCAACCGAAATCGCTAATTCCTAATAGGTTTTTTTAGATAAAAAATGAAAAATAGAATTGAATGTAAATCTATATATATATAAAATAAAATGGCCTCAAACTCATGATGCTTATGCAAATCAAAAGTTTTAGACCCATTCTCTCAAAATTTGGCACACATATTCTTTGGGCTCCAAAGTAGGTCGTAAGAGTTGGGGGTGCGCATGCGATGGAATGCGGCAGGTGGGGAAGGGGGAACAGATGCAGTTTTTGACCAATCAGCATCAGATTTTTCATACATATTCTTTGGGCTCCCGGCCAGGTCGTAAGAATATTGAAGCATGGCGGAGTGTAGGGGGAGGGGGTACAGTTTTTGAAATATATCTAATCAAGTGGCCTGAAACGTATTATGATTTTTATAAGAATCCAGATATTGATAATTAGCACGAAATTTCGCACACATATTCTTTGGGCTTTGTAGCTGGTCGCGAGAGTATAGGGGGGGGGGGGGGG
>NC_046658.1:30533633-30546964 GCF_010883055.1 Belonocnema kinseyi
AATATGAGGAAGGAGGGCGCAAACATTTTTCACTAATCGCCAGCAAATTTTTCACGCATTTTCTTTGGGCCCCCGGATAGATCATAAAAGAATTTGGTGGGAAGATGAAATGGGAGGGGGGCAGTTATTGAAATGTACTATATTTTCAAATTTTGGAAGTCTTTTTGCAGGCTATGTTAGAATTTCACGACTGATTTCAAAATTCTAAATATTGGATTCAATGACGGGAGTATAATTTTTATAATTAAAAACAATTAAAATTTTGTGTATTTGAGCTCATATTTTTGTTTTTCGTTCTCGGAGTCTTTTCAAAGTTTAGTTCAAATTTCACTATAGACTTCGCATTTTTCAAAACTAAATTCTGCGACTTCAGGGCGAGTTTTTTGATTTAAAATTCGAAAACGCCATTTTCATTTTTTATGTTATTTAGTTTTTAATTCTTTTTTTAGCATTTAGAGTTTTCCTTAAGCTATGTTCTCCACGCATAGGATAAATGACAAAGGGCTTTCCGCGGCAGCGAAGCCGCCGCCACAGAGCGTGGCTAGTAAGTTATAAATCACAAGTATTATTCAGGTAACTCTGATAAGAAGGCCTTGGAAAGTTACCGAAAGTTACCATACATCTCATAAATTTGCGTACATTTATATGATGCATTTCCGCTTCCAAATTACTACGCAGAAATTCACTGGATTTCTGCGTGTAGTAACGTATTATAATTTCATATTGGCGATTTCATATATTTTTTATTTTTCTCTAAGGGGTCGTACACTAAAAAAAAAAGATTACTTGTACCAAGTTATAATTTCTACCCGACGATGACCATGACGATGCCGCAACATTGCAATTTTAAGGCGGTAAGCCATATTTAACCCTTACCACAAATGCCAAAGAAATATTTCCTTAAATTAAAAACATGGATATTGAATTTAACAACATATTTCTTTAATTTAAAGGAATATCCAATTAAAAAATTACGCCAAATTAATAAATGTTTATTAGTTATGAATAATTTAATTCTAGTAATCAAATGAAATATTTCTTTCAACTAATATAAAGAAATATATATATTTATATAAACACAATATCTTGTTGATCTAAATGAATGCTACATTGGTATAAATGCATGAACTCTTGGTAACAAATCAATATATTTTCAATGTAATTATTATTATTATTTTGAATTAAATCATTACTTCTTTGATTTAAATGAACCTCAAGACTTCATTCAAGTATAGAAAAATTGTTGATCATATGCGTCCGAATCAATTCAAAGAATATAACTCATTGAATCAAATAAATATTTCTTTGAACGACGAATCAGGCATCAACGAATCTATACCTATTGAATCAAGGAAATCATTTTCTTAAATGTAAGAAATGTTTATTTGAATCAAGAAAATATAGCCAAATAATTCATTTCATTAGATCAACAATAGATATGTGTCTAGTTTAAATAAAAATGACTACTGTTGAAGAATATTTTCTTGATTCAAAGAAATCGGATTCAAGTAAATGCATCTACTTGGTTTAAAAAATTCTTTTTTCAGGATAAATGGTCATCTTTATTTAAACAAAATAAAACCGCAGTATAAAGTTTTCAAAGTGTTTAAATATATATTTAAATCTTGCAGAACATGTCGAGAAACCCAACAAAAAAATTATTTTCCATCTCTTGCAAAACACAGTAATTTAGCTGATTGTGACCATTTCTTTTTTTTTAACTGTGATAAGAGATTTACCAATTTTTGACAGTGACTTATATTATCAATAGTACAAGTATTTATTATAGAAATTCTGTGATCCAGAGAAAATCAGTTGAAATTCAAAGATCAATTCTAATTTTTACATTTAAAATTTTTAATTCTACATTTTGGAATTATGTATAATAATTAAAATCTTGCATCGAAAAGAAGAATTTTTTTAACCAAGTAAATGCATTTACTTTTATCCTATTTCTTTGCATCAAGAACATACTCTTCAAAAATAGTAATTTTTATTTAAACCAGACACATATGTTTTGTTTATCTAAAGAAATGAATTCTTTGGCTATATTTTCTTGAATCGGATAAATATTTCTTACATTTAAGAAAATGATTTTCTTGATTCGTAAGGTATAGATTCGTTGAAATCTGATTAGTCGTTTGAAGAAATATTCCTTTGTTACAAAGAGATCATGCATTCATACCAATGAATCATTTATTTAGATCAACAAGATAATTTGTTTAAATAAATATCTGTTTCTTTGGTTAAAGAAAATATTTCATTTGATTACTAGAATTAAAGAATGGAGACTGGGTATATGGAATGCTGGGGGGGGGGGGGTGATATCAAGGTAAAAGAATTACGAGAAACTATGCATGTAACGAAACTAGATATGTTATGTGTGTCTGAAACAGAGAAAAAGGGATGCGAAAGTAGAGACATAGAAAACGGTCTGTTGAAAGGCAGATTTCAAATATGGTCAGGAGTAGATAGTGAATCACATAATAAGCAAGGAGTAGGTCTGATTTTGAATGAAATAACGAATCAACATCTCGTAGATCATAACTTCGTATCTCCCAGATTAATGTGGGCTAGAATGAAAGTAGGAATTAGAAGATTATTTATTATAGCTTGCCACGCCCTAGTTGATAGTGATCCCAGAGAAGTAAAAGATGTCTTCTGGGACACTTTAAACGGCACAATATTTGCTATCATGGTGAAAGAATAATTCTTCTAGGAGATTTAAATGGATAGGTGGGCGTCCAAATTCAGGGTATAGAAAGTGTGCGACGTAATTTTGGGGATGAAAGAATAAATTATAACGGAGTCAAATTGGTTGTCTTATGCTTAGAAAAGGGTCTCTTTATTAAAAATACTTGATTAAGGCATAAAATGATCCACATGTGCACCTGTTCTAAAGGAAATAGCCACAGTATAATTGACTTTGTTGTGGCGGATGCAAGACTACGAGAGATACTCAAAGATACAAGGGTCATGATCAGTTCTGAATGCAAGACTGATCATTACCTTCTCGTCTCCAAAATAATCTTAGGTCAGGGATGAATTAAAAAGAGAACCAAGAAAACCAAACAAACGCGAATCAGAATTAAGAACCTATAGAAACCGGATATGCGAATAGATTTTCAAAATAAGATAATGGAAAACATGGATAAGGCAACTTGGGAGGCGCTTATAAGAAACAAAAATGCAGATGCAGATGGGATACTAGACGCTATGAGAGACTAATTTAGGGGACTATTAGGAGATGAAGCTATAGGACACCACAACTGCGATTTAGAACACGATCCATAAGAAAACTCATTTGAGATAGTCTGTGTCACGGAGGTTAGGAATATAATTAAGAACTTGAAAAACGGTAAGGCTGCCGGGCTCTGCAATATTAACGCTGAAATCGGTGGGTCCTGATAAAGATCACCTATTTCACGCGGATCAATATAAATGCCCTAACTGTCCTGGACATTTTTAAAAACAACGCATCTGTAGCGCGCGGATTCTAAACTTCGTAACTTTACTGAGCATGTTTAAAAACAACGTAACTCCATTTCTCCCTTTTTTTAGTAGAACTCATTTTAATCGTCACAATTCTGTTTCGTTTCAAATCGAAATGTAATCGACGGAAATATGAAGTACTACGTGTTTTTGAAATATTACAAATATTTTTTATGTGATTCTCATACAAGTTCACCTATAATATGAATGATAAAAAACAATAATGTCTATGACATGGCAGTAGCAGTGCAAAAGAGGTTATGTTTCAAAAATTTTTAGCTGCGTTCACAAATTTAAACAGAAGTAAATATTCATCATCTTTCTACTTGCCATATAGACCGTGCGAATTGATAAATTTATGTTTCGAGATAGGAGACGTCCCAGACGATTGCAAAAAAGCTATTATTGTACCAATATACAAAAGAAAGGGGGATAAGAGCGAAATATTTAGCTTAAGGAAGATCACAAAAAAAAGCTTTAGAGTAGGAAAACAATTTTTCTGTGCTTTTGTTGATCTAGAACAAGCTTTTGACAAGGTAGCAGAAATAAACTTTGGGAACTCTTGAAAAAGTACGGAGTCAATGGATGGCTCTTACGTAGACGCTATAGAAACAATATATACGTACGGGTTAGTGTTTTCAGGTGATAAGGCTGTTATAGCAGAGTCAATCGAAGGCTTGCAAAGAATGTTGAATAAACTAAATGCAAGCATTAAGAGCATGGGCCTCAAAGTTAACGCAAATAAAACAAAAACTATGATTTTCGAAAAAAAAGAGTGAGAAAACACTATGCAATATTATATTAAATGAAGAGAGAATTGAACAAGTTGATAAGTTCGTATACTTTGGTAGCCTATTTACTAGGGACGGGAAGACAGATGAAGAGTTAGATAGGCGCATAAACGAAGGTAAGAAGGTTACTGATAGAGCAGAGCCCCTAATAAAAAGTAAAAACATATCACATAAAGCTAAAATGGCAATACATAATTCTATATTTGTGTACCGAATGTACAATACGCTAGCGAGACATGGACCTATCAAGGAAAAGATAAGAGTAAAATTAATGCAACTGACATGAGATTCTTGCATATAATATGCGGGAAAACTCTGATGGACAAAGTTAGTAACGAGATAATTCTCAAAGAATATGTTGCAGAAGAGCCGCTAATAGACGTTATGCGCGATTTTCTTGCAAGCATAATTTGACTTTTATTTGACCTCTAGAGGTATCGTCACCCTCGGACCTCAAGGCATATTTTAACGTAAAATTTCACGCTCTTTCGATTGCCGATGTAAAAAGTATGGGTGGTTATTGAAAAAAAGTTGACCTTGAAATTACCTTGAAGGTGAGGTACAAGGGAAAATCCAAGGTCATCACTGGATTTCTCGTTGAAAGTTACATAAGACCTGACCTTAACCATTTTTTTTTGATGACCAACCCTCTGAGATTTTCCGGGGTTCCCATACTTTTTACTCATGCACCATACTCCTGCCGAAAATAGGCAACTCAGCTGACCCGAAGAATTACAGGCCAATCACTTGTCTGAACGCACTGTGTAAGATATTCACAGCTATCCTAAATGATAGGATTGTTCGGGCAATTGGACCTGTGTGGCAAGAAATTTATGAACAACGAGGCTCAAAGAAAGGCGTAGCGGGATGTCGGGAGAACCTGCTCATCGATAGATGTGTCTGCAAAAATGCAGCATTCTACAAGCGTGACCTATCGATGGTCTGGATTGATTATCGGAAAGCGTTCGATTCGATCTCCCATAGACTTATCATCTGTCTTTTGGAAAGCTTAAAGATTCATCCGTAAATCGTTAGGTGCATAGAGAGATTGATGCCGCTTTGGAAAACCAGATTTACTATCTTATCTGGAAAAAGTCGTGTACCAACTAACAAGGTCACCTTTCAGAGAGGTGTCTTTCAGGTTAGACAAATGCACCAAGGTTTATTTGAAGCAAGGAAAACTTAATGGCATTTCTGAAGACCCTGAGCTTGTCGATAGAAGCGCTATACGACACCTTTGCGCTGGAGTGACTTATACATGCCTGGGCGAGCCACAGAGCCAACGAACATGCTTGCCGTCCCGATAGTGCTCCATTCATTTGGAGGAAATCGAGTCAATTGTCGAGAATGGAAAGTCCCGCAGATACTGCAACTTTATATTCTCGACAATTGTTTCTGTTACACACTAGAAGACAGACATGGTTCTTCTTGACTTCCAGAAGCGAACCATGTTCCTTATCGAATTTTCGGCACCATCTGACAAAAAAATCATAGCCGAGGAGAATAAAAAGAAAGAGAGATGTTACAACTCCCTTATAAGGGAGTTGCAACGATTGCACCTGCAATATACTGTTAAACTAATCGTCCTTATCGTCGGCGCTCTTGGAGGTGCCAAGCTTTCACTGGGTAATAGCCTGAAGAGCATCCCTGCGTGTCAACAATATGTTAAAACCCTTGCGGGCAAAATACAGAAGGCGGTTGTCCTTGGGTCGCTCCGTGTCCTCAGGGTGCACGAGACTTTTTCTGGCTCGTCGTATTGATTCTGTTACAGACTCAGAACTCATTCTTCGAAATCAAGGCAAATCTTCGAAAATTCGACAGATCATAAGAAATCCTTCTAGCTCTTACAAAATCGTGCTTATTCTCGAAAAATCAGGTAAACTCTTCTTGAGTAAAGATGCGGTCATTTTTAGGTTAGCGAGATTTAATCCTACTCTGGAGAATTCAGAGCTCATTCAGCCAAGGGGGTCCCGTTGCGGAGCACAGCGGTCGGTCGTTTGCTTAGCCGCACGACCTTTTTCATTGTTCGCAGATTAGATACGGTTGACCAGTTTCTCTGAATTGACAGAAAAATCATTTAAACACTCTTTCAGTATTCCTTCAAGTTAGGATCGTCAGTAGATAATTTGAAAACAAGAAGAATTGGACTTAATTTTCACAATGATTTCAATATTGGAATGAAAGTCTATATTGTAAATGGATAAAAGGTACCACAGGGTTCCCATCCAGCCCCTTAACCCAGCCGTCTAGGGGTTTATTGTTTCGGCCGAGTCGAGTCATTTAAATTCTAATAATCTATACCTGTAAAATGTTTGTGATTTTTAAAAGTTTGTATAACTTTTTAATTAAATTGAAAATGATAAATTCATTTAAATTTCATGAATTTATAGAAATAACATATTGGGTGACTTAATACAAAATTTACGATAACAAAAATGGTTATTGATCAAAATAATACCTATAGCCATTTCCACAATCTATTGTGAAGATTGAAAATCGACAAATTTAAAATAAAATATGTATTTTTAAACATTTAAAACAATAGATTTTAAGCTGCTCAATAATTTTTAAATGTTTCGAAAAAATAACATGTCCTCATTTTTGTGAACGAATTAAAAATAATTTGTTAATATAAAACATTAATTCTGAAAGAATATTTTGAAAGATTTTCGAAATATTTCAGAGTATTTAAGAAATTATCGAAAAATATCTGGAAGATTTCAAGGAATTTTTTATATTTGCAAAAATTTAAGAAATATACGAATCGCATACAAATTTTATTCAGAAGCTTTTGAAGATTTTTGAAAATGATAATAATTTGAAAATTAATTAAAAAATAATTTGAAAACATAATATTTCCAAAATGGTCAAAAATGATTTTTTTTTTAATTCAGACAAGTTTACGGATAACTCGAGTCAGTTTCAAAGACATGTAGCAAATTTAAAGTGTTTGGTATATCAAAAATATTTAATAACTAAAATATTTCCAAAAATTTATGAAATATTTTTATATTTTTCCAAGCTTTGAAAGGTCCTACATATCTTTTAAGCTGCTCGAAATGCGTTCTCAAATCGTGTAAACTCTTGAAAAACAAACAAATGTTCTTGAAACTTATCTCCGTACTTTTCTTTACATATCAGAAATTTTCCAAAATCTGTTTGAATTTTCTGGGGAAACTTAGGAAAATTATTTTTATACAATAAACTTAAAGCAAATAAATAAAGACACTCAAAAGATAGTCATTCAAAAATTTTATTTTGTATTGGAAATGATTTTTTCCTTCAAATTATAATTTATCCAGATTTTTTTTTATTGATTGAAAGATATTTTTTAGTTAAAGATACAAAAAGGGCTAAAAATGTAATTATCTTGTTGAAAATTCATCTTTTTTGGCAGAAATATAATCTTTCCGGTTGGAAATTAATATTTTTTGTTAAAGATTCAATTATTTTGTTTAGCATGAAAATCTTTTTGGATTACAATATCAGCTATTCTATTTTTTGTTAAGAATTTATATTTTGTGGTTGAAAATTCAACTATTTGATTAAAAGTGGAACTAATTTTCTACAAAGTCTTTTTGTTTGGTAACAAAAGTCACTAGAAAAAAAAGTTTCTTTTTGAATGCCCTATAAGATTATTATAACGACTTATTGAATTTTGTTGAAAGATCGAAAATTCAAATTTTGATAGCATAGAAAATAATAGAACACCCAAAAATTGCGTTTTTTGCTCAAATTATGCAAAATACTGTAAAAGACAAGTAGACAAAAATTGTGCGTTTGAAAAATATCTACAAATTTGCTATCAATTACTTTTTGATAGGAAGCGTAGTTTTTATTGTAATCGTGAAAAACATCCTTAACAGTCAAAAAAAAAAAAAAATCTGCCCGCTGCATGGGCACATTCTCATCATAAATTTTGTCTTTCAATTCCTTTTTCGTCGCGTATATATTTTCAAAAAATTAAATTTTTTATGTTTTTAATGCTATTTTTCAGGATTAAAACGAAAAACAGAAAGATCAAAACGTTATCAATGACAAATTAATCAATTTTTACATTCTCATCAGAGAAGGTATTAGATTTATGTAAAATTTGACCTCCCCCCCCCCAGGTTTTGAAAAATGTCCACGTTTTGAGACACCCTGAATCCGAAAAACAGGTTTTTTTTACGAATGTGTCTGTTTGTATTTTTGTCTGTCTGTGAGCACGATGACTTTCAAAAGAATTAACAGATTGGATTGTCCTCAGGTACACTGTTTTATTATATTATAAGGAAGGTCAAGTTCGTCAGCGAGCCATTTTGGATAAAAATTCAAAAAGTAAGCTCGTTTTGAACATTTGTGAGACCACTTTTTTCGAAACTCAAACATTCTCGGTACAGATATTCATAGGATTGAAAAGGTCGAAAAATTTATCCCAATGACATTTTTTTATAAAACCAAAAATTACCAGTTATATCATTTACAAAATTCCAAAAAACACAAAAATGAACATTTGAAGCCAAATAACGTACGATATGCCAAAGGAGAAAAAAGAAAACTGTTGCTTTTTAAATGTCCTACAAGATTATCATAATAACTTTTTGAATTTTCTTGAAAAATTTAAAATTCAAATTTTGACAGCATAAACAAATAACGGAAAATAAAAACTTAGATTTTTCGGTCAAAGTATGTAAAATATGGAAAACGATGAGTAAACAAAAATTGTGCACTTGGAAAAGATCTACAAAATTTATTCTCAATCACTTTTTGATAGAATAGGTACTTTACGTTTTAATCGTGGAAAACATCATTAACACACGGAGAAAACACAGAATTTGAAATTGGATAAAAAATGGGTGAAAATTGGGTATAAATCCTCGACGGCTTGGGAAAAATATTAAATATTTTTAAAATAGATCAATTTGTTAAATGTAAATAGTAGTCAATCATACATTTTTAACCATGTTTGGGATTCTACAAAACTTCTACAAGACTTCTACAATACAAGCGTAAGGTAAAATAGCAAACATGGTATTGGAATGACGAAATTGCAATACATGTATTGTTAGTGTTATAAATCGTGATGTCACCATCCAGCATTCCAATACATAAATATTACAGCACTTGGAAGACCGAATTCTCAGAATTCATGGAATTCACGGTATTCGCAGAATTCATGGAAATAAAAGAATTCGTGAAATTTATGGCGTTATGAGATTCACGAAATTCATCGAATTGATAGTATTCACGAAATTCACGAAAATTTTGGAATTTACGGAATTCGCGGAATACGCTTAATTTATAGAATTCACAGAATTCATGGAATTCGAGGAATGCAAACATTTCTATGCTGAAATGTTTTCACAGGCCTAAGATGGTTACTGCCTAACATATCGAAGGCATTTTTGGTTAGAGTTGGATTTTTATTTGATTATTTTGCACGGGGCTGTCCCGGTATATATCAAGAGTCACGGACGCATTTTTATAATGCGATCAAATGATCTGAAGATGGGTTCCGAACCACCAGCACTTCGGTAAAGGTACATAGAAAAATTTCCAGAGGTACCGGCTCAGGGATCGAACCTCAGACCTCTGAGGTAAAGTCGGAGTGTACAACAAACTGAGCCACCGAGGCCACCGATTATTGTTGTTATTGTTACACCATTAAACCATTTCCCTTTCCGGGTAGGCTTGACTCACTCTGTAAGAAAAGGAGTAATGAGAGGAAAGGATATACAATTTTTAGATTTATTTTGAATTCTCGTGTTAGTTATTTAAATAACATGTTCGTTCCGCAACACTGCTCCGACTCATGTTGCTGATCAATCTCTCTAGCCTTCACCCTAAGTGAAGCTCCTCACAAAGTCATTATGTAAGGTTTCCCACTTGGGTCCTTTAGTTTCCAAAGTCTTTTGCTTCAGGCGTCATTCACTCTACTGACACTCTTTTTATTAAGTATTTGCCGCCATACATTTCTGTCCCGGCATACTTCCCTATCTTTTTTTACGTCCATGCATTTTTTCATGCAGACTCTCGTGCTTCGGTGGCTTCTTATGTCTCTTCTAACCAGGGCCTCATTAACACATTCTAACAATTCTTTCCGCGGTTTACCTCTGGGAACACTGCCATTTACTTTACCTTGATACACTTGTTTCGTTAGTCTTTGATTTGGCATTCTCTCAACATGCCCGAACCATCTTAACCGATTTCTTTCCCATGTGTCTATTAGCGTCTCTTCTGCACTACATTCTTGGAGAATTATCTCGTTACTCACTTTGTTCATCAGAGTTTTCCCGCATATTATGCGCAAGAATCTCATGTCAGTTGCGTTAATTTTACTCTTATATTTTTGTTAATAGGTCCATGTCTCGCTACCGTATAGTACAGTCGGTACAAATATAGAATTATGCATTGCCATTTTACTAACTCCTTGAATAATATCGGAACAGTCACTCAATTTCCCATTTCTCCTTACACTCGCTTTGTTATCCATATATATTGTTTTTATAGCTTGTAGGAGCCATCTATTGATTCCTCTCAAGCTTTTCTCTGTTGTTTGCCTTAAGCTAAATATTTGATCCGTACATGACCTTCCTGGCATAAACCCACTTTGGACTTCCCAAATCTTTTCTTCTGTTATTTCCATTACCCTACGATTAAGTATTTTTGAGTGTTTTTTACTCACGGTACTTAATAAGCTAATCCCTCTGTAAATATTGTAATCGCTTTTATCTCCCTTTCTTTTGTATATTGGTACGATAATTGCTTTTTTTCAATCTCCTGGGACGTCTACCATCTAGAAACATAAATGTATCAATTCACACAGTCTATATGGTATGTACTCGTCACCGTGTTTAAGCATTTCAGCGTTAATACTGTCTACCCCGGCCGCCTTACCGTTTTTCAAGTTTTTAATTATATCTATATCACAAGAAAGCGCAATATGATAACGTACAGTCAGGTTCCGGTGCTTTGTACGATATTATAATGCACCAATATCACAGAAAAATTTGGTTAGTGTCGTCTTCTATACGGCGTCCTCAGCAGCAATGGGAAAAAGGAAGAATATGAGTGAGTTCGAGCTATAAATCGATTTTTAACAGTGTAAATAAATTTCAAGAATTGCATTGCTGGGATATTAAATTTATGGTTTGTAATAATTAGCAAACTCAAAGCTTTAAGTAAAATTAATTATGGAGTGTTTGTATGCAGCCTAATGATTTTGTTCTTGTTCTCTCTGTAACATTTTAATAAACGTCATGTGGGATAACGTCTTATTCATTTAGTGTAGAATTTCATAAAAATGCATGGAAAACAATTCAAAATGAAAAGAAACATTTTAAATTTAGTAACATTTCTAAAAATTATAGAGCATAGTACAAGAATACGAGGAAAATAACGTTATCCCTTATAACCATCAATCAGAAATTTGATTCGAGGGGGGGGGGGCTAAACGTAGTTATAATTTAGATTTTTTCGCATCTATAGGAAAATTTAAGGATTCACGGAAATTCTGGGGGGGGGGGGGCTAGGTTAGCTACGGTCCTGCCATCAATGAATATCTTTCGCGTTGACACACTGGACCAAACACTCTCTCAGAAATTTCCTCTAAACAATAAAGGAATACTTTTACGGCTAAAGTGCCATCATTTGAGAATCAAGTTTGAAAACAGATCCTTTAACTGTTAAAGTGCGAGTCGTTTAACAAAGAATCGTTCCACGGTAAAAGTGATTTAGTAGCGTCAACGAATCATTTTAGATGGAAGTCCTCAAGAACAGCTCCGATTTTGATAATTTTGTTTTAATTTTTTTTTATATTATTTAAAATTAGAAACCTCTTGGAGGGGGCAAACACGTATTTCTATTGTTTAAACAATTGTAATGATATTTAAGGGTAGACATTTTTCATACGTTATTCATCAAAAAATTTTTAAAAACAGATATTTATATTTTTTATTTATATTGCAGTCATAAATAGCTAAAAATTAAATCAAAATACAGTAACAATTTTTCGAATAATTACTTATAATTTTTTTATTAATAGTGCAGTGACATAAAATTAATTAACATAACACAATTAGAAATGTCTTTATTTATTTATTTAGTATTTAGACAATTAATGGTGAGAAATTTAATATTCTATATCAGACATTACTGAAAATATAATGAAATTTAAAGAAATGAAATTGTGTGAAGACTTATTTATCAGTTTTTTAATAACATTTTATTAAATGTGAATAATTTAGTGCTTTACTCACATATAAAAAAAAATAGAAAATTTAATTTTCATTAATATTCTGCGTATCAGAGATACGATTAATCGTAGGCGATTAATCGCAATGGATAAAAACAATACCACGCTTGTTTATTATGCAATTTAAACGAATACATTACCTTTTTCATTACCACGCTACGTGGACACTTTATCTATTTTTACTGCCTTGCGAAAAAATATTATAGAGGATTCAAAAGTATTCAGAATGGGCCGTCCAAAAATACATGGAAAATATAAATGTAAATAACATTTTATTGAAATTTAAAAAAAAAATCAAAATAAATTTTTACAAAACTTTCTTATTTCAAAAACAGAATAACTTGTTGTAAATAATTTAATTATTAACCGAAAATATAATTTTTCAACTGAGAAGATTAATTTTTTGGAGAAAGAGGCGAATTTAAATATACATATAGGTTTGGTTTTGATTCCTCTAGAATCAAACTGAAGGGCCTATGACAAAGCCACCGAACGCGTCCTCGGGTTGCGGATAGAGGGTCCCTGTACCAAGGGTTTCTGCTGAATATGGTTACAAAAATAAATAGGCAGTCGCGGACAATTGTCCAGGGGTGGTCCCGAAGGAATTAACCCCCAAGCGGAGGTGTGAAAACCGTGCCGAAAGCTGAATGGCACCTGGGTGAGGTATCAAGAACGGTGACTCTGGGATACCGGGCGACCTCTCAGAGTACGCAGCCTTATCCTTGCATGCGGGGCTCTACAAGGATGGTCGAACCCCTTTCCCTAGCTTCTCGTGGGAACAACAATGACAACACCAAACATAGTTGTAGTAA
>NC_046658.1:30547064-30549034 GCF_010883055.1 Belonocnema kinseyi
GCGTGTCAACAATATGCTAGAACACTTGCGGGAAAAATGCAGAAGGCAGTTGTCCTTGGGTCACTCCATGTTCTTAGGGTGCACGAGGCTTTTGCTGGATCGCCGTATTGATTCTTTTACAGACTGGAACCACCTATCTCACGGTTGTGCGACGTGGTTGTGGCTGAAATTTTACCGCGAGTTCGCTGGAACTATTTTCGGCCAAATAGTTGAATTTTCTTTTGAGAAAAATAAGTTTTATCAAAAAATGAAATAATATAATTTTTATTCAAAAAATTAAATTTTTTACAAAAAGACCGAATGTTTACGAAAATAATTAAAGTTTTAATCAAATAGATGCATTTTTAACTAAAGTGATGAGTCTTCACCAGAAACAGATTAATCTTTATTTTAAAAATAAACAATCAAACAAAAATCAAGGACTTTTAAAATAATTTTAATTGTCAACCAAAGATATCAATTTTCAACTAAAGCCATGCACCAAAGAATACATTTTTACCAAAGTACTTTAAATTTTAACCCAATAGTAGAATTTTCATCCAAAATGATTAATTTTATATCTTAAAAGATTAATTTTTAACAAATATAACGCAATAGTGTGTCAAACACGTACATATTTCTTGAACCAAACAGCAAATTTTTAAGATGTAAATATATAATTATTAATATAAAATTTATTTTAACAACTTTTTTTTATTCTGAAATTACTATATAAAGAGATTTTCACAAAACAATGGGGACAAAACTTAATTTTTTTTTAATATCATAAATGTTGTTTAAGCAATATGAATAATTGTTTGCCCCCTCCAAAAGGTTTCTGATTTTAAATAATATAAAAAAACGAAATTTAAAAAAATTATCAAAAGCGGAGCTGTTGTTAAAGACTTCCAAATTTTGCCTTTTTAATGTATTCATTGATTGTACTATTTGTCTTCTAAAGATGAAAAGGCGTGACTCTATGATTTAATCGACATCATTTTAGCGTTAAACTATATCATTTAAGAGTGAAATGAATCTGATTTTAAAGTATCCTACTTTAACGATTAAAGGACCGACTTTATCGTTTAGAGGAAATTTCTGAGAGTGTAGTTGTGTGAGTCATCTCGTTGTAGAAACATGATGCGGTTTAAATTAACAGTGATTATTGTGATTATTGTGATTATTGTTAATAGTTTATCGTGATAATTTCCGGCTCTCACGTTTTAATAAGTTTGAAGATAAAATTTCTAAGGTAAGAATCTTATTATGTATTATATTATATTTATGAAGAATGTAAGATTTACAATTTGATTTCGAACTTTATTGAGATAAAAGAAATATTTGTAAATGGAAGCCCGTTTGCGGGTTTAAGGATCGTAATTTTCCTGGAATTTAGTAAATTTTACTATGTGACATTGCAAAATGTGCAAGGAATATAATAAACGCGGTTATTTTAGGTTGTTAAATTTATTCTATTCCACGAAAAATACGTTCAGAGTTAAAATAAAGCATGAAAAAATGGCAAATTTAGCCCTTCACTTTATTCCTTGTTCTTAACTTTTTTTAAATTGTATAAATTGTTTCTTTTTATACAATAATTTCTTGTAGAATTACTAATTTTGTAAAACAGAACAGGCCAGTTCTGTTTTTGGCTTGCTCAGAATAATGTCATTGTGTTTAAAACAGATGTTTCATCCCAAAGGTCTAGTGACCAGTACTTCCACCCGGTGCACATGCATTACACACACGGTCAGTATTTGACATGGAAGTCTTGGGGCCCTCTTAATTTTCTTCTCGAATTGCGCACACGGCTAGAAGACAATTATTACTTCCAACCCTACTTTCTATTTGTGCCGCTCCTACTACTATAATATATTCTATTTTTGAATTGATATGCAGTTGAAAGAAACATATAGAGGCAAAAAGTACACATATTTTTAAACGTTAAAACAGATTCAGCTAGATTAATACATTAAATTTTTATATAAAAT
>NC_046658.1:30549134-30559748 GCF_010883055.1 Belonocnema kinseyi
ATATTGTACAGGGTGACCAAAAAGTTCCGGGACAGCCAAATATATCCTTAGGTACAATTTGTTTAGAGAAACACGAGGTCATTCTTGAAGTAACATTCAACGAGGAATCCAGTGGTGACCTTAGATTTGACCTTGACGATGACCTTTATGGTCATTTCAAGGTCGCCTTTATTTTTTAAATGGAATGGCGCATTTTTTACACTGGTAATCGAAAGAGCGAAAAATTTTACGTTAAAAAGTGTGTTCAGGTTATAGGTAAGGTGTGACCTTGATGGACATATCAATTTCATTCAAACCTCAATATGGTCTGAATATTTTTTCGCAAGCTAGCTTGTGAAAATCATCATCTTACCCTACTTACTTACTTAAACAATGTACATTAAATAGTGACCCTCGAGTGACCTTGACCATGGACATCAAGGTCACACCTGACCTGTGACCTGACTACACATTTGAAGTAAAATTATCCGTTTTTTTCAATTTCCGATGTCAAGCCGAGTCGTTTCAATTAAGAAACAGAGTGACCTTGATATGACCTTGATGTTTATGAATTTTAAATTGCAGATTTTTGATGTCTTACGGCTCACATAAACTAAAAATAAAATGGAGCCGGAAACATCCTCACTTTCAGAATTTATTTTGATTAAAACTCCTATCTCAATTCTTTACGTACGTTTCGGTACAGTGCGTACCGTTTTCAAAACGTTTTTTAAAACCTAAATACAATTAAATTAAAAATGATTAATAATAAAAAAACAAGAAATAAGTGAATATTTTCGTAAATTAATGTAAAAATTATAAAAGCTGTTATAAAAGGTACTCACTCTACCGAAACGTACGTATAGGATTCAGAAAGAAATTTTAATAAAAATGAATTCTGAGTTGGAAAATTTTTTTTGGCTCAATTTTATTTTTCATTGATGTGGACCATAAGAAATAAAAAATCTGCAATTCAAAATTCATCACATTATATTGCCGATTTAAGTTGATAATGATAAAAATTTCAGAAAGTAATTAAGAGTGGCGACGCATTGGCGCGCCACTTCATAATGCTTTTGATTCAGTAACAGTACCCTTCGCAAAATGCAGACCAGATTAGGTCAGAATATTTATTCTGTCGCCAAATCTTTGTCATAAAATCATGAGCCTATGGCCAAAGGTTTAACCGAGGTATGAATAGAAACGACAAGTTGAATATTTATTTAGTTTACCTCAAGATCTTGAAGTGAAGTACGGCACATCGGTTGGTTTATAAAAATGGAAAAAAGAATATTTTTAGTGAGAAAGGAAAAGTACTTCTTGTAATAAACAACTACAAGGTTAGTAAATGCCGTCTACTAAAATCTACAGGAGAGCAGCATTGGCGTTGTGCGAAAAAAACGGTTCAACAAGTATGTACACTTTGGTAGCGATATCGATTCCATTCTTTCTAAAAAAGAGAGTGAACATAATCATGAAGCTATTAGTGATCAAGTGTTAATCCGACATACAGTGAGTATTGGTGTCAAGAGAAAAGTAGACGACACTTCATATGATAGGCCATCAAAACTAATTTCTCACGAATTGGGTGGAAGTTCTATTCAAGAACTAAAAAGAAGAGACATTAAATACATTGGAAACAATATTGCTCGTGCATAATTAATAAAAATGCCAAAATTATCGACATCAGCGACTGATGTACAAGACTTCTTGGACTATTCAGAAGTAATTACTACTGCAGGCGACGACTTTCTTCTCTACAATAACAAATCTAAAAAGATCGTGATTTTTTCCTGCAACTCAAGTTTGGAGTTTGTATGCCAGAACCAAGACATTCTCCTGGGAGACGGAACCTTCGAATACTGTGTAAAATTTTTTTTACAATTATTTCCCATCCACTGCCATTGTAATGGATACTACATTCCACTCTTGTTTTGTTTACTGGTAGACAAAATATAAAGTACGCATGCAGAAGTTTTTCGTGTCTTGAAATAGAAGTGTAAAAATAAAAGATTGGCACTGTAACCTAAACTTGTGCTAGATTTCGAAGATTCTATACATTTAGGCCTTAAAGAAATTTTCGAAAATATTGTAAACATCATTGGATGCATATTTCATTTGTAGCAGGCATGGTAAGTTTAATTGCACATCTGAGTATTCGTATTCTTATGATTAGAGAAGATCCTCAAAGGCGGGAATTATAATTCCTCTCTTTGAGGATTTTTCCATGCGTATTGTAGTCAGTATTTGTACTTGTAATGAGTTATGTTTTATATCAAGTAACGCCTTTAATAATAATTATTATTAAAGTAATTACTTGGTTTAAAACGTAACCCATTACAGGTACTGCGTTAATTCAGATATGTGAAAAATGGTGAAAGGTCTAGTGGGTAACATGAAGCAAGAGTGAAGAATGAATTCAATAAAACCCGTCTATATTTTTGGTATGGAGTTCTAGATCATTTCTTTTAATGTTAAAAAATTTTCATTTTATACAAAGTTAGTGTTTAAAATGAACTCTTTGGAATAATGAGAACAATCGGAAATTAAATGTCAGTTATAGCATAAATTAAACTTTTGAAGTTAAATTATTGCGCCTTATATGACAAATAAAATAACTGATTGTCAGTTCTTAGGGATTTAAAATAACGGTTTTGAGTTTCGTTTTTTAAAATATTTATTTTCTGTTTAGGCTTCTAGAAATACCGTTTTTTCTGTTTTAAATTTTTTCGGTAGGAAGTGGCTTGTGGGGTGACATTGGAAAAATAGTAGAAAAAATTGTTAAATCGGTTAATATCTTCTGTTCTTTGTACGTGTACATTTTTAGTTTGAACGAAAGAAACATGTTATTATTTTGCTTTCATGACAGAATTGTTTTTCGCGGCGTTTAAAGCGTTCTAATGTCGAAAAAAGTTAAAAATCTCAAAATCCCTATAGGGAATTTTGGGATTCCTAACTTATAAATGAGGAAAATTTTTTTTCCGAGAAAGAACATGATAGCATGTTTCTTTGGTCCAAGCTGAAGAAACTTCAGGTTCGACATAATTAACCTTTTCCAAAATGAGTTCACATGACTCAATAAAAGGAAACACGTTTTTTGCACATTTTCAAAAAATTCTAATTTAGGAAATATTTTTTTTTATTTATAATTTTTTATTTAACTATGCATATAAAAAATTTGCAATAATTTTTTAACCAATAGGAATTTTTTGTGTAAAAATGAAAAATCACTTACATAGAAGGAATAAGTATGCACACCTACTCCAAACTAAGCTACACTTAAAAAAGCAGGCTAAAGTTTGTACCCTAGAAATTATGTTTTATGAGTGCATCCTAAGTTTGAACTCCCCTTTTAAAATAACTCGAAATTATTTTTTTTAATGAATTTTTTTGAATTTTTTCTGGAAAGGAACAAGTAATAAGTAAAGTCTTGCCTGCTAAATAGCTTTAATTTTGCATCCAAAAATGTTCCTATGCTGTAACGAGCAAAAAAACGCACAAATTTCCCAATCATTAAAAAAATATATATATTCTAGCCTAAATAGTTCAGAAATTATGACAGCTTAAAGTGATTTTTCAGTGAAAAAGATCATTAATCTTTTCGTTTTTGTATAAATATCTCCTGTATATCCTGCATGAAATCTGTGTGAAGATGAACTTATGTAGATCAAATTATCTTTAAAACTATAATGAAAATAAGAAATTAATTCTAGCTCTTATAAAACAGAAGTTATAGTGTCTAATATTAGACTCCTTTTTGTGGAACTTGATTACAGCTCACATTTTTTATTAATGATTATTTTGCATAAACTGTATCAATACTTTTCACTGTTTTCTTTCACGCTCGTGCTTGGGAAAGTAAACGGCAGAAGTCAAGATTTAAAATCATAATTCAGAAAAAAATTATAAATTCTTTTTGTTACTTTATATATTTCTAATGTCTTAATACGAAAGTCAAACTGTCTTTAAATTATTAAAATAAAAACTATGAAATATTTAAACAATATTTATGAAGTCATCCTAGGACTTTTCTTTCGAGATATTATGTGAACAAACGTGAAAGAAGCAAAAGGGGTAGTTTTAAAAATTTCAAGGGTATTTTCTATCACTGGCACACATTTTAAATTTTAAAAGGTTATTTTTAATCATTCAAGGCAGAAAATATTAAAGGTATATGAAAAAAGCATATTATAAACTCTTAACCCATATAGAGTCTGGTTTTCTCACTCTTAGGGGTATTATTCTGAATAAAATTAGGGTAAAATTATTTTCACTGATGCCTACCATCATTTTCTTGTCATACTTATTGCTTATTTTCTTCAGGTGGAGAAAAATCCAATAACTGAGATTATTAAGCCGTGAGTACAAAGATCAAAACTCAATCATTGGAAAGTGGCTGCGTTATGTTTTCGGATTAAAGTATTTGGATTTCGAGGAAGTAGGAGACGGTTTCATTCACTTAGTCGCCATTCAACCGGAAGACACGACTTGAAAATTTCACCATCGATTTAGTGGAAAATTACATTAGCACCAATGCACTGTTTCCTCCCGATATTTGGGCAGCGGCCACTGCAGATCTGTGGAGAACGACGAATGCATGTGAAGCATTTCACTCCAAATTCAATTCTGCATGTGCGTCACCACACCCCAATATTTACAAGTTTTTAAACTGCCTGAAAGATGCGCAGAATACTAGCACCATCGCCCGAAATAGATTAGACGAAGTTGAAGCTTAGAGAAAAGATATTGTAAAAAAGCAAAACTTTCTTATGTCAAAAATTCAGCAGTATAAAACGGCGACTTTGAATCTAGGCTATGCTTTATCAAGTGTGTTTCGTTCTACGCTAGTTATCGTCCACATTAGTTAATATTTGTTATTAATAATATAAATTTGTTAATATAGATTTGTTATTTATAATTTTTCCAACGAAAGATGTATTAAATCAGAATTTAAAATGATGTTTGCCTGAGTATATATTGCTTTGCTTACTACCATTAATAAACAGAGAATTTCTATACAATTATTTTCATTCTTATTTCAGTTTTAGAATCCTAATTCCAAACTAATTATACATAATTGTTTTTGATATATGATATTTGATGAAATCCTTTCAGTTTCTTTGCATTTAAAATTTTTAAAAGATCAACACCTTGTGCTAGATCAGCTACATCCTGCTAGATACTAGATAACTAGATTGCTTCTGTGTGTGCGCAATTCGTGAGGGCCCAAAACTACCTGCTGTTAGCCTCGGCGCAATTCAGGACTTGCATTTTTAAGGGTAGTTGCCCGTGTGCGCAATTCGAGTGCAGCCCGTGTCGAAATAATTCCTGGCAGACTGGAATTATTTTAGCACCAGTACTGGATTATTTTTGGCTGTCTGTTTACGCCGAATTATATTGGCGCTCTTTTGGCGCTATCTATACCTACTAGATAGAAAAATCCATCACGCAGCTCTATGTAGACCCACTAATGTCGCTAGCCAGAATTTGACATCACATTATTATAAAAATTCCGTCTAAAATTTAGCTTGGCTCTAGAAAGTACTTCTATTTGGCATTTGAAAAAGAAGGCGTCATTAAAAAACTAATTAATAAAAGATAACAAATTACATTGATTGCAATGCACAAATCAAAGGAAATAGAAGAAATAAAGTTGCCTGTGTTGTCAGTGCTGTCTTATAGTGCAGATTTGTTAATTTAATTCCTCACTAATTATCGATTGATCTGACGCACTATACATTGTTTATTAGTAAACTATTGAATGAAATAAAAAGCTAATTAAAAAATTATTGCTGAATAAAGACATTTTACCGTTAGGTTTTCTAGGAAAGTAATTTTCCTTTTCGTATGACATGTATCCAGTACTCATGTACATTAAAATGACATATTTCCTAACCTCAAATATTATGCCGTGCTACCAACAGAACTCAACTTTCATCATGCATTGCAATTTCAAAACTGCCACCAAAAAATTGGCAACAATAACCGGAACCGGATTGCAAGAATCAGATGTTTACCATGCCGCCATTCAGTGTAAATACGTTTCGTTTCGCGACCACGAGGTTTGAATTTTTTTAGATTCTTTTTCGACGTAAGGGCGTTGGAATCAAGACCCAACGTCAAAACTGGATTTTCTAATTTTACTCCATAAATATTAGAATTACATCTTTTTTAGATAATCAGGGCTTAGTCCTCTTTTCAATTAAATCTTTATTCGGAGTAGAACATTGGCTAATTCCAATAGTTTTTGTATAAGGTGTTTTTTTATGCTAACCTCAGCATTTGAAAAAAACGCCTCATATAAAAGCTATTGAAATTAAACCATTTTTCACTCCAAATAAAAATTTGATTTAATGCAGGAATAGGACCTAATGATTTAAAAAATATGTAATTCTAGTATTTATGGAGTAAAATGAGAATTCAATTTTGAGGTTGGCTCCTGCTTTCAAAAGATTTACAATTAACATTTTCTTTTTTATTAATAATATTTGGTAACATTTGGTCAAAAAAGCACATACGAGCTGTATTCCATTTTTCTTACAGAAATCTAGATTGGGTTAATATTTTCAATGTAGCTCATAGTGATTTTATGTCAGGAATGATATAATATTGTAAAAATAAGTATTTAATTTGCAATCTAGGTCGCATCTAGATCTACTAGATTTTACTATATTCACTAGAACGCGTTAGTACCGCTGGTATAGATAGCGGCTGGTCGATTGGAGCGTTACATATGCGCATCGCCCCAGCATAGTTGCTAGAGATAACGCTAATATAGACTCGTGGCGGTCTAGTCTGGAACAGTATAGCGCCATGAATTATTTCCACACGAAAGCCCTTACACCTTACACTTAGCCTGAGAACCTATAACCCGTCTGGCCGTTTTACTTGATTGTAATTCTACTGTTTGGTTATTAAAGTAATAATTTTGATCAAAATTGAACTATTTTATGAACTGTTTTGTTTGACAATGCCACTGTTTTCTTGTATATATATTTTTTTTAAATAAACCATTTTTTGTACTTTATTTTATTGTTTGAAAACTGAACTATTTTAGTTTTAATTTTAAATGTTTCTTTTTAAACGTAAAATAATACCATATGATTCATTGTTGAACTACTCTATTGATAATACATTTTTCTTGTTCTTGTTAAGGATTCATAATTTAGATTATATTTCTTCTCTTTGGGTAAAATTGTTGACCATTTTTAATTACAAATGCAACTGTTTGGTTATTAAAGTAATAATTTTGATAAAAATTGAACTATTTTATGAACTGTTTTGTTTGAAAATGCCACTATTTTGTCATATATTTTTTTTTTCATTTCACATACTGTTTGTACTTTATTTTATTATTTTAATATGTAACTATTTCATTTTTGGTTTCAATTATATCCTTTTATACCTAAAATCATACTATATGATTCAATGTTAAACTATTCTATTGAGAATGCATTTTTCTTGCACTTTTCTTGATTTTTTGTGTAAAAATCTTACGGTTTTTTAGTATATATATATTTTCAATTAAGCCATTTTTTGTACTTTATTTTATTGTTTGAAAATTTAACTATTCCCTTTTTGTTATCCACAGTATATAATTTATCCTAAAATTATACTATATGATTCAATTTTTAACCACTTTATTGTGAATGCATTTTTATTGCGCTTGTTAAAAATTTATAATTTACTTGGAATTTGTCCTCCTTGGGGTTAACAATGTTAACCAGTTACAAGAAATATTATGAATTTGTTTCAAATTATTTTTAATGTAGTACCCTCATTAATTTTATTTAAAAGAATTTATACTCCTAATTCTTGAAAATATATGATATATTATATAAACACAAATTCCAAATATTTAACTGAAAATGCAATTAGTACAGGTTTTTTTTCTTGTAGCCCAATCGACCTCTTCACCAAAGTCTAAGCGAGAGTCAACGAATTTTGGACTCATACGCTAATCAGAAAACAGGTACGAATAACATTTTTCGTAAGCTTTCTTTCTCTAGTTAATTTAAAGCATTGTTTAATTCTTGATTCGTATTTACAGAATACGTAAATTCAGGTCCACAAGATTTATTGTATACCAATCGTGTGCCACTAACCACTGTCGTTTCCAATGGTCATCCAAGTAAACCATATTATCATTGCTTTCTGTCAGGCATTTGTATACGAATATTGCACCCAATCTTGCTTTTTTAAATGCAATTCAATCAACCACACAACCAAGAATAGAAAATACTCCTGCTTCTACATCATCATCTCCGGAATTGCTCGCTAACGACGCGCACGTTAATGTTTTTAATGGGACCTCTAGGTAAACTTTCATCAATGCCGTATGAAAGTAAACACAGAAAAGGTGATGTTAGTTCTCATGCAGCAATAAGTCGGGTCAATATTTCTCACAAAATAGCGATTAGGCATCAGCTAAAACTAAATCTTCGTTTTATGTACAACGTGTCGAAGTACTTACCATACACCTGCGGTTCATCTAAAATTATTACTACAAGTTCCCTTCGAGAATATTAAGTTTTTTTCTCATGTTTACCTTCCAATGCAAGAGGTTTTGTAAAACTTGTCGATTGGATTAAGTTCAGCGATGAGTATGTGAAACCCGGTGTTATAATAATGATTGCAGCGGAAAATGGACCAAAATTTTATACTGTACGCTACTGTATTTTACAAGATAATCACGTAGCAGTTTTTATCGCAGAAAAGTTAGAAAATGTTTCCTACGATGATCACTTTCAAGTGTATGAAAAAGCTCATAATACTGACAAGAAATTCCAGATAAAAATATACGCGCACGGTGCAGATACGAGTGCGAATAAACCGTCACGCGTGTCACCAAACAGATGTGTCCGCATATGCGTGACATATGTGTTGCACGTCGTGCGAGTTGCACGCGTGCCGATGAAGTGCGAGGCGCACAAGTGACGATGAAGTGGGGGGCGCACACATGCCGATAAATTGCATCCCTTCCAATTTTTTATTCTCTTTTGTGGAGTCCAAATTTGAACCTTAGACTTTTCAAACAAATGGAAAAAGTTGTTATAATAATCTTGTAGGGTTTTCAAAAATTAACGGTGTTCTTCTCTTCACTTTTTTCATAAAGGGCGTTTTTCAGCTTAAAATTTCCAGTTTCGTTTTTTTTTTTTTAATGTTGTAAATGTTATATTTTTTTTTATTTTCTTTCTGTGATTATGTTTTGACATATAATTAAATAAATATTAGCCTCAAATTTGAATAGATTTAATAGATTTCAAATATTCTTATTATACCTTCAAAACTATTGAACGACGTACGTATCTCTCAGTGAACAACAACCCAACAGAAGGAAGTTTTTAGGGAATTAAATGTATTCTTTTATTGATGGCCATGTTGCGATGATTGCTATTTGCTTTCTTCATTGCCAGGATATCGCCTTCGAAGAATCTTTAATATTCAATATCTTTTTAATTGATTTTGGTTTTTCGAACCTCAAAAATCAATATCCGACACCCCAGAATGAATTCAGCAAATTCGTGAACTGATGAAATGAACATAACCACACAATATCGAAGGTATTCCTTTTCGCCGAAAGTTTCGTCTTTTCTTTTAAAAACAGCCATAATTGTACAAAATGATGTTTCTTACTGTCTAAAGCAACTAAATTGCATAATATTTTTACAAATAAACTCGGCAAATAACCTTAACAGACTTTAACAGACAAATAACTTTAACAGATATTGTAGAGTTCGATTCAATTTTCTACTGCAAAAGCATGACTCGTACACCACAACTTGACGCTCACATAACCTGCCTGAGGACAGTGTCGGCTACGATATTCGGTGAAGCATGAAATTTAACATTTGTGCATGTACAAATACCATTTGAAATAAGATAAATACATAATTTATTTGAAATAAAATATTCCTTTGATTCAACTGAATCGAATTTGCTTCATAAAAAATATTATTAACATATTGTTTATATGTATTCAGTAAGGACTACGACGAAATAACATGAGTGATGGCTGAATGAGCCTCATTTTACACGCACGCACTTACACGTCACTTAAGGGCATGCTCTGCGCGAAATACGGGAAATGGTAAATAAATGTAAAACGATAGTGTGTGGCTATGCACAGAGTTGAGAGAAGAAAATATTTTATAAACTAATAATATAATATTATAATATCGAGCGTGATCAACCGATGCTCTGCTGATGCAATCTTATCATGGTCAGCTATTTACTACTAGGACTGGCGGTCGGTAAAGAAAACAAGTTTGTCAGCTAATGACCTTTCAGTGCAGGATGAAGTCAACTCGAGGCCGTGAGGCGCAACTTTACTTAGGGCCTCTGGAAATAAATCGGGTAAAGAGAAGGATTATGATATTTTACAAAAATGGAAAACTACATTTTCGTTTCGATTTAAAAAAAATTTAATCTAACCTCAAAATCTTTTAATTACAATATAACAGACAAAAAAATGGTGCGATTCTTCTAAAGAAGTCACACATATACTTTTTTTTGTTGCAATTTTATATACTTTGAGAACCAATATTGCAGATAAGAATATTCTTATCACGTGACATGGCGTTAATTTAGTCTCAGTTTACTTATTATTACTAAGGGGGGTTTTAGGGGTTTTCA
>NC_046658.1:30559758-30571963 GCF_010883055.1 Belonocnema kinseyi
GTAAACAAACTTGTTTAATTTCAATTTTTAAATAATCTAAAATTTGAACGGATCACTTGTACCGCGCGTACAATTTTTTGATACCTTTTAGTAAAAACTGCTCCTGTGTTAATAGGCTAACAGAACTGCTATAATCTTATTTTTATTATTAAGCAGTACTATCTCAACTCATATGCATGTAAAAATGTATGGCTGATTAGAATATTCCTAACCACAGGAGATCGATAGACATTATCCGTTTGGTTCAATCCCAAGATAATACCTACAGCTATTGTCTGACGTACTTAATCCTGTGGACTCCAAAGTATGGGTGATAACCTATGGTTTATCACCAGTAATTGGCCGGTTACAAAAGCGTCTATGAAAATACCAAGAAAGTGCTTGGGATGTTTCTAGCATGTCCAATGTCAGCCCAATAAACGTCTCTAAGACGTCTAATGTCCTAAAGATGACCTAAAGACGTCTTAATTACATAGACGTTCTCGGGACATTTTTCGTACTGGCATTAAACGCTTTAAGAGCATCCCTAGGATGTACAAAAGACATGATAGAAAAGAGGTCTTATGGATGTCCCAAAGACGTCTCTAGGACATCCTTAATTTTGTTGCCTACTGGAAATAGTTAAATTTTCGACCAAAAAGGATAACTTTTTAACAAAGATATTGCATTTTCAGACAAATAACAAAATGTATAGCTAACTATATATTCCTATTAAGGAAGCAACTACAGAAAAAAAGATAAATATAAATGCAAGGCAAATAAATCACTAAAAAGAATATTATATCATTTTTCCGTATTCAATTTCTCATTTTACTTAACAACATTTTTCGCTGACTAGTATATCATTAAATAACGATTTATTCAGGCTTGCTACAATATCCCAATTTTTAAAGTTTTCTATGTAAATTTGAAACCTATAAGCAATACATTTTGAATTAAAATTATGAGTCTTTAACCAAAATATTAATTGTTAACCAAATAGTTAGTTGAATTTTCAACCCAAAAGATTAATTTTCTAGAAAAAAAGACTCGTTTTCAACAAAGTACATTAATTTTCATCTAAAAATATCAATTCTCGACAAAAATGATAATGGTTAAAATGTTAGAAAAATAAATGTTTAAACACGAAAAGAACTAATTTTTAAGAAAATAGTTTGTTTTTCCACAAAAAAATTATTCTTTAACCAAAAATAGAACAATTAAATTTTTAGTTAAAAGATAATTAAATTTACATACAAAAACTAGAATAGTTCAACTTGCACGTAGAAAAGTAAGTTTTATACAACAAAAAAAGAGTTTTCAACCAAATTAATTAACTTCGAACTAAAAATATAACTTTTCCAGCAAATGTGGAATAGGTAAATCTTCAATTAAAAGATGAACTTTCTACTGGCGTATATGTGTATATATATATATATATATATATATATATAATCATTCGCGAACAGCAATACGGAATATGACCTGAACCGGAAGTCCCCCCTCCAACCGTAACGATAGATTACAGCTGGTTTAGAGCAAGATTGGTTGTTTTTGTACAAGCCTCAGACCAACCAAAAGTATTTCCAGTATTTCACAGTTTCTTTAAGGAATGAAAGTAATTTATTACTATTTGGAAAAATGTCGCACTAAATAAACTATTTTTTCACAATTAACCACTAATCTGTCGAAGTTCGATTTCCAAAGTTTTAAACATTATTAATTGAATTGTTATATTTTTCAATTGTGACATCATTCAGTTTACAATGCTTTATGCGAAAATCTTCCACTTTAAAAATTGTCCATTCTATATTTTTATTTTGATTTAAAGAATTTTAGAATGCAGTCTTAAACACTTGACTAATTAAAAATTAAAAACGTTTCGAATTGCAAATTTCTGAGAAAACCCGTTGTTAGTTTATCAAATGCAAATGGAAATACTTTTAAAACAGAACAATGATTGATTTGTCAAAACGATTCTACTCCGTTCAAAATTAAGAATTTCTAGATTTTAGCGTTAAAAATTAAACTTATTAATTTGAAAAATCTTAGTCATTAAAAAAAATGGAAGTATCCCATTGAAATTTTACAAACTACATAATTTTAACTTAAACATAACTTCATAATAATTTATTTGTAATTAAAGCGTTTTGCTAAATTAAAAATATTGTTTCAGTCTAGAATATTCAATTTTCAATCCATTCAATTTCAAATTTTTAAATTGAAAACAAAAAATAATTATTTAATATTTAGCAATATTTGACTATTTATTTATGACGAATGAATTAAAACCAATTATTGAAAATTAAACAATTTTAAACTGAACTGTTTGAGAAAGAAAGCCTCGAATCGTTAAAATTTCGAAGAGCTTTTAAATTTTGCACGTTTCAATTTTGATTGTTTTTTTTTTAATGTTTAATTTTTAAGAGAAATTGTTGATTTTTGGTGCTTACATAGCAATTGAACACTTATTAGTAGTTTGGGCTTTAGTTTCGACGTCATAACCATATACCCACGATTCATCCCCAGTTATAACCCTTTTGAGAAAATCAGGATCATTATTGACTTCATTCAACATCTCCTGAGCGATGGTCATACGATGGATCTTTTGATCAAAATTAAGCAGTTTTAGAACAAATTTCGCTGACACGTCTCATGCCCAAAACGTCCGAAAAGATAGCATGGAATGAGCCAACCGATATGCCAACATCTTCAGATACTTCTCTGATGGTAATTCGGCGATTTTTCAACACCATTTTTTCCACTGCTTGAACGTTTTCATCTATTGTTGACGTGCTGGGACGTCCAGGGCGAGGTTCGTCTTCGACATCCTCTCGGCCTTCTTGGAACAGCTTGTACCACTTATACACATTTTTCTTACTCAGAGTAGACTCACCGTATGCAACTGTCAACATTTCAAGAGTTGTAGAGCACTGGATTCCATTTTTCACACAAAATTTAATGCAAACTCTTTGCTCCATTTTTTTCGAAAGAAGAAAATCGCCGAGCACACCAAACCCTTTTAACCTTTTACGCCTCTGCCAGAAAAACAACACGAGCTATATAGTCAGAACTGTGAACATATGATCGTAACGAGTATACCAACACAACAAAACAAAAAAATTAAAACTTGAATGTACGTATCCCGCGAAAATTGAAAAGTCACCTTACTTTTTGAACACACCTCGTATTTCGAAGTTCTTAACTAGTTCCAAAAATAATTATAACGCAGAATAAATTGAAAACAACTGATACATTTTTCAATATTTTGAAATAAAATTTTGAAGCTTTATAAGGATATTTATAGTTGAAAATAATTAAATTGTTCAATTTTTAACGTTTCTCGCTAAAAATTGTTCAAAATAATACAATTTTGAAAATTTTAAAGTTCCTTGATTCTTTATTCTAGAATATTTAAAATTATGACGTGGATTTATAGTTTTAGAATTAAATGTGAATCTTTAACTGATTCATTTAAAATTTTTTAAAATTCTTGCAGTTTATCTGAATGTTCAATTCAAATGTGTTAGTACCTTTCATTTTTAGGTATAACTTATTGAGCAATGAAATACAACATTTAAAAAAAAATTTAATCTTTAATTTCAAAAGGTTAAAGTTTAAGAGTTTCATTTTAAGTGCTTTAATTTTGTAGATTATTTTTTACTACTGAAAATGAAAAAAGTTAAGCTTAAAAGTTGAAGATTCGTAATTTTAGTTGAAAATTTGATTTTTGATAGTTCAAAATTCCACGATTTGACTGATAATTTGTTTCTATTTATTAAAAACTCGACTATTTCATTAGAAATTCATGGATTTTGTTAAAAAAATCGTTCTTTTTGTAGAAAATCATCTTTTTCTTTTAAAGTTAATCTCCTTATTCAAAAATTCCCATTTTCGTTCACAAATTCAAGTATTCTGTCCACATATTTATCATTTCAGTGAAAAAAAAACATCTTTCAGGTTGGAAATGAAATTATTTATTTAAAAATTAAGCTCTATTCTTAGAAATGATTTTTTCTTAAGATTTATTATTTTAATTAAAAAATAATTTTTTCTTTTGTAAAATCGCTATTTATTTGAAAACTTGTCTTTTTTAAATAAAAAAAAAATTTTGCCGAAACTTGAACTATTTTGTTGAAAATTTTTTCTTTTTTGATTAAATTTTTTTTTCTTCGAACTGAGAAAATAACTATTATTCCAGTTGAATAGTTTGGCTATAAATATAATTATTCAGTTTTTGGTTGACAATTTATCGTTTTAAGTAAAGATCAAATATGTTGTTAAACATTCAACTATTTAAGTTGTAGATTGATTGTTTCAGTTCAAAACTGATTTTTATAATTTAAAAATCAGCTATTCCAGTTGAAGATTCATAATTTTAGTTGAAAATTAATTAATTTTGCAATTATTTCTGTGTCGTTTTGTTTCTTATTGAAATTATGGATAGAAAATATAGCCTTTTAATGCAACCGCCCTGAAATTGTTGAAATTCAATAACACAGCTGGCCCTTACGTGGCATAATGTCATTTTCCATGTTCGCGAGAGACACCTTGCTGCGATTACGCAACTATAAATATAATATAAACGGGATACTCAAAAAGGATAGAAGTTGAGGTATAGGAAGAGATATAACTATTCTATCTCTTCAAGTGAGTCACTTAGAATTCTTAAAAGGCTATATTTTCTATCCATAATTTCAATAAGTAACAAAACGACACAGAAAAAAATTGCAAAATTAATGAATTTTCAACTAAAATTATGAATCTTCAACTGGAATAGCTGAATTTTAAATTATAAAAATCAGTTTTGAACTAAACCAAACAATCTACAACTTAAATAGTTGAATGTTTAACAACATATTTGATCTTTACTAAAAACGATAAATTGTCAACCAAAAATTGAATAATTAGATTTATAGCCAAAATATTCAATTGGAATAATAGTTATCTTCTCAGTTAAAAAAAAAAATTTAATCAAAAAAGAAAAAATTTTCAACAAAATAGTTCAAGTTTCGGCAAAAAATTTCTTTCCAGTCACAGAAAAAACAAGTTTTCAATTAAATAGCGATTTGTCAACAAAAGAAATTCATTTTTAATTAAAATGATGAATCCTAAACAAATAAAAATAATTTCTAACAAAAGAGCTTAATTTTCAAATATGTAACTTCATTTCCAACCTGAAAGATGTTTTTCTTCACGGAAATGATAAATATTTGGACAGAATACTTCATTTGTAAACGAAAAAAGAATTTTTTAATAAAGAGATTAACTTTCAAAGAAAAAGATGATTTTCTACAAAAATATCGATTTTTTAGCAAAATCCGAGAATTTCTAATGAAATAGTCGGGTTTTTAATAAATAAAGACAAATTATCAGTCAAATCGTGGAATTTTTGACTGCCAAAGATCAAATTTTTAACTAAAAATATGACAGCTGAATTTTCACTTTATGAATTAATTTTCAACCAAGCAGCCTCATTTTCAACTAAAATCACAAATATTCAACTGGAAAAAGATTCCCGGTCACTTCCCGGGTTTTTTTCGGTTCGCAAACGTTTTCCACGCTCAATAAAATGGAAAAATTCAAACTCTTAAGCTAAACGTTTTACATTTTCAGTAATGAAAAATAATCTGCAAATTAAAACACTCAAAATGGAACTCTTGAATTTTAAAGTTTTGAAATTTTCATTTGAACATTCAGATAAACTGAAAGAATTGTTACATTTCGAAAATGAACGAGATAAAAGATTAAGATTTAATTCTAAAACTATTAACCCACGTTATAATTTTTAATATTCTAGAATAAAGAATCAATGAACTTAATTTTTCAAAATTGTATTATTTTGAACAATTTTTAGCTAGAAACGTTAGAAATTGAAAAAATTAAATTCTTTAAACTAAAAATATCCTTGAAAAGCTTCAAAATTTTATCTCAAAATATCGACAAATCTATCAGTTGTTTTAAATTTATTCAACGTTATAATTATTTTTGAAATTCGTTTGGGATTTCTAAATATCTTTTGAAATGAACAAAGTGTTTTCGGTAATTTAAAGAAAATCCCGCAAATTGGAAAAAAATTATCAAAATCTTCCAGATTTATTTTTTAAAATGTTGGAAATCCTTTAAAATCTTTTTGAATAATTTTATAATATAACATTCCGAAATGAAAAATTGTTTTGAATTTTTCTAGGAATCTTATGAAAATTTTTTTATTCTTTTGAAGCCATTCACAATTCTTAAAAAGTTTTTAATTTTCTATAAATGTGCAAATACCTACAATCTGTTTTAAATTATGATTTGGCTATTTGCACCGAAATTGGTACGAATAGCAGAATCTTGTCCTTTGATCCGTCTTGTTGAAAAATTAATCTTCTTGGTTGAAAACTGGTGCTTTTTAACATGAAAATTCATCTTTTTTTATTTAAAATCAGCGGTTAATTATGAGAAAATAGTGTATTTTGTGCGATATTTTTCCAAATAGTACATATTCAAATAGTGTACCTTTTTAAAAAAAAGTGTTAAATTTTGTCAATAGTTTAGTGAATCTGAGGCCTGTACAATAATGCAACAATCAATCATACCCTAGCACAGCTGTAATCCACTGGTCCTAATAAACGCTGTAATTAAGGATTCTCAGAGTATCGAAACTTTCATGTACATAACCGCCGGCTTCTTTGACAGCGGTGTTTTAAGCAAAGGGCAGTCTCCAGGTTGCTCTTCGCGGACGATCCAGCGTGTCGAAATTGAACATCGGACTCGAACATACTAGCATAGGCTCCAATACAGCATGCGATCAATGGTCTTGTGATTCTCTTTGCCTTCAGAGCTTCACAAACTTCGTATTTTTCAGCCCCTCCGACTACTCCCAATAATACAATCAACTTCACATCCGGATCGGACCCGTATCGCATAATGTAGTCCATAAAATTCACCTCGGGATAACCATTTTCATCGATTGCGACTCCTTCAACAAATTATTCCATTCGAAGTAATAAAAACTGGTTTGCAAATGAAAGCAGTCAAAGTGAAACTCTTGAATTTTAAAGTTCGAAAATTTTAGTTAAAATTTGTTTCAATCAACAATTTTGTATTAAAATGCTCCAAAATTTACACTTATAAATTGAAAGCTACCAACACTTTTCAGCTGAACAATTTTAAATTAAATGCAGTTAAATTGCCGATTTAAGAATGTTAAACATTTATAAATTGTAGAGTTCAAAGATTCAGATTCAGTTCCAAATATATAAATCCACGTTATCATTTTTAATCTTTGAAATTGAAGAATAAATCAGTCGATTTACAAATGTTTAAAATTATACTATTTTAAGCAATTTTATTCCGAATTTTAATCCGAAATTTTAATCTTTTCTAAAAATTCCCTGTTCAAATCCAGAATCTTGATTCTTTTCCAAAATTCTCGATTTCAACTAATTTTAATAATTACAATTTTTTGTGAATCTCCCTGTTCCAATTCATAATTTAAATTTTTTCCAAAATACCGCGTTTGACCAGAGGATAAAAATTTTGTTTGAAAAATTCAATTTTCCATTAGGAATTGTTATTCTCTTGGATAAATTATAGCTTCGAATTGATTAAAATTTGAACTTTTTCAGTTCAAATCCCGAATTTTAATTCTTTAAGACAATTCTTCATTTCAACTCAGAAATAATATTCGTTTAAAAAAATGCGTGCTAAAGTCAAGAATTTTAATTCTCTTTGAAAATTCTCCATTTCATCGTTTAAATTTTGTTCGATAGTACCTCGTTTCAACTTAGAATTATATTCTGTTTAAAAAATTCAGTTTTCCATTCAGAATTGTTATTCTCCTGAATGAATTCCAGTTTCAACTCAAATTCGGTTAAAAATTGAAAATTCCCTGCTTCAACTCAAAATTAAAATTCATTGGAAAAAGTTCCTGCTCCAATAAAGAATTTTGTTCCATTTCGAAAATCTCCAGTACTAGCTCGGAATTTGTTAAAATTTGACAATTTTCAAATTATTTTCAAATTATTAGTATTATTTTTTAATTCTGCCAAATTAAAGAGATTTTCTTTAAATCTTCTACATTCATTTTTGACAATTTTATAAATCTTTAAAAAACTGTTTAAATATTCTCTTAAAATAATTTTAATCAAGTAAAAAATAATTTTCAATTTTTCTGGGAAATGCTTTTTATTCTTCTGAAGCCTGTCAAAATTCTTAAAAAGCTTATAAATTTGTTGTTTGAAATCTGCCAGAATCTATATTTTGTTTTAAATTATAGCGTGGACTATTTGCAACAAATTTCACTACGATTAGTCGGATTTTGTCGTTACACGTAAACACTTCGTTTAACTTATTCGAAATCGTCTCAAATTTAAAAGTGATTTTGAATTTTTTATCTCTTCTAAATATCGCTTCAAATTTGACTTAAAAAATAAATTTGGTTATATGGAACAGTTAAAATTGTAACGCTTGAATAAAAATATAACCTTAAATTACAATTACACGAATAATTAAGTGTTTTTCTTTCCTTTCTTTTAATATAAAAAGACGAGAAATTATATTTGTATTTTTTTAAATATGTGTAGGACCAAATTTTTAAATGATCTAACCTAATTTTTTTTATTTTTATTAATAAAAATTTGCTAAATTTTTCAATATTCTTTCAGAATTAATTTTTCGAAATAAAAAAAAAATCATTTTCAATTTTTCTAGGAAGTCTTTTTATTCTTCTGAAGCATTTGATAATTCTTAAAATGCTTCTAAATTGTTTGTACTAATTTTGCGTACCAATAGCCGGACTTTGTCGGTACACGAAGACACTTCGTTTCAATTATTTAAAATAATTTCAAATTTTAGATAAATTTTGAATTTGTGGAAAGCTCCTAAATATTTCTTCAAATTATTCGAATTTTTTTCTGAGAACAGTGTTTTTGTTTAGTTTTGAATATTTAATTTATAATTGCTAATTATAATGAACACTCAGATATTTCTAAATATTAAGTAATTTTAATTTAATTTTAATTTTAAATTGAAAACAGTTTATAAAGTTGCAATCGAGCGTTTACATTTGTTTAACTAATTCCGAATCGTCTTGTGAAATAAATTATTAAAATGTTAAAAATTAAAAATCTGAAATGTGAAAATATTCTAAGTGAAAGATTTTCGAATTATGTATTTTAAACTGAATGATATAATTAAAAAAGATCAAAATTCAACTATTAAAAGGACGTTTAAAATCGAATTTGGAAAGATCTTTTATTGTAAAAAATTTGGTAAAATTCACGGCAAAAAGAAAAATTCTCTGTCACTTCCTGGTTTTTCTCGGTCTCATAACGTTCCCAGTCATTTCCCGGTTTTCCAGGTTTCCCGGTCCAGTGGCCACCCTGAATTGTGATAAAATACCGTCTTTAGTTAAGGTAACAAGAAGGTTGCTACATAATGCGAATTTCAAAATATCCGAACTTTTCGCTGGACAATTTTTCATTTTCCCTGACCTTTATATTATTTTCAAATAAAATAGTAACATTTTCTACCAAAGTAATGACTTTTCAAAACAGCTAGATCTTTAATCAAAAAGTTGTTCTATTTTTAGTACAGAAATGTATTAACTTTATTTAATTATTATTTATTATACGCTTAGAACGTTAGCAAATTTTTTAACAAACCTGAAAAACCTAATTTTTTATTTAAAAATGAAATTGCAACTACAAAAAAATGAATTCTCAACAGAATAGTTGTCAAATTTTCAACCGAAAAAAATGGTATTGAATTAAAATAATCAATGATATACTACAAAAAAATGAATTTGTAACAAATAAGTTTCACTAAGTGGTGAAATTTGTAGCCAAGAATGTAACAGTTGATATTGCAACGAAAAAAAGATTCTAATGTGAAATTAAAAAGAGTTTCCAACCAAGCAGTTGCATTTTCAGCCAAAAAGAAGGATATTTCGACAACAGACGATTTTTTAAATCAAAAAGACGATTTTTCTACAAAACAGTTGAATTTTCAAACCGTACATATGAATTTTCAACAGAAAAAGTTAATATTCGACCAAATAAATTAAATTCTGAACATAAAAAGACGAATTTCCCACAAAGCACTCCGATTTTTAATTGAAATCGATTTTCGAACCAAGAAGATTGACTATTTTGTTTTTAACAAAATTGTTAAATTTTTAAGAAAATAGAAGCATTCTTCGTTCATTCACGAAAGCCGAAGTTTATAAATTATTTAAATAACTTTTGCAAGGTCAAGATTTTTATTTAAATAATTGAGCACAATCTGTACGATATAATAGTTATTTTATATACTTTCGTTATTTCCGAGGCCTAAAATAACGTCTAAAAATGAATTTCAAAACCTCTTTACCTCTGACATAACCACAAAATGAACTGGAGCACATAAACCGATTAATTGTATTTATCTCAATGAAATTTAAAGGAAATGCTAATATAGGAGAGATATCCAATAATTTTTTAATTGAGGTGATTACTTACAAGAACAAACGAAATGATGACAGGAACCTCGTATATAAATATTCAAGTTGAGGGACTATATTTTCTTATTACGCCACTGAAATGAGGTTGACGGAAATTTTGTTTTTAAATGGAGACATCTACTTTATCGACGTTCAAAGTTTCTTTCCTATCCCTGTAGATTTTCGCCAGAAAACTTTTTTCTTAATTATATATATATATATTCATTACCCACTTAAAATATTAATATATGAATAGCCATTTTTTTACAATATAATTTACACCGTTACATGCGCGTCCAATATGCGTAATTATACCTTTATTCAATTCATTCCAGGTCAAACAAACCAGTCCTCTGTTAGGGAAAAATTTTTTTGGTGTTCACCATGTCCAAAAATAATGCTATATCGCTCTCAAAGTTTGGAATATAGAAAATGAGACAATAAATTGCGTTTGTATATTTAGTTTGAGAAATAATTTTGGAAAAAATTATGCATGTAAAATAAATGGGTAAAATTATTTTCATTTTGTTTTGTGTTCACTACGTCCACACGGACTGAGATATCGTGTTTAAAATTTGGTAGATAAAATAAAAAGCACTAAAGAACGTTTTTATACATCAATATGTTTATAATTTCAAAGAAAGTTTATTTATAAATTGAAAAAATAGTTTATTTACCATGTCGGAACTGTCTATTTGTTCACGCCTCACGCTAATTGACTTATTGTAACATTGCTTCTCCCATGATAAAGAAAAGGCTAATAATTCCCTTATTCTTCTATTTGCAATTAATTTTCTGAATAATGCGCCATTCTGAGCAAACCGTGGTACAATGTTTGCCGTTCAGAATTTTGCAATATTTTCTTAACCGCATAAACTTCCCAGAAAATAGAAGGCTAGTAATTCATTAGGCCCTTTTTATTTATAATAATGAATATTTACCTAACCTTCTATTTGCCTAATTTTGAATATTAATTTCACCCATCTATGTTGGGAATTTCTATTGTAATTTCTAAGACAATCGTGAAATTAATTCATCAAAATGGTTGATTTTTCATGGACAATTCATACAATTTAGGTGCGTAATACTTATTCTGAGTCCTATTGAATAAGTTACCGACATTTAACGGGTCGCGCATTCAATGAATAATGAGAGGATTGTTCAAATAAGTATTACTTAATATTGTTCATGGAAAATCAAATTCTTACGAGCGTCCATGGTGAGCACTGCAATTTCGATTCCACAAGGAAGGAAAACGAGAATTGGCGCGATTGAGTTCCCACCATTTGATGGTCGCTTAATCGCGAGCGGGACCGCCGTCCAATTCAAATCCGTGACAACTGACAACCCGTGCTGAGCATGACCCACTGAGAAAAAATGGAAGTTTATCTTCCTATTAAGATTTAAATTTTATTCGAAAAGAACCCCTGAATAGGGTTAAATGCCCTTGCTGGGTATTTGTATAATTTTTTTTTCTGATAGCCTTGTTTTTATTTTCTCTTGCCTACATAAGCCAATTTAATTTATAACTCGACGTTACGAATGGAAAGTAACTCGCTGGCCAAACGAGAGCTCTCCTCAGAAGCTTGGAGCCGACTGTCGATTTCACCATTCTTTGGTAACCACACCAGTGCAGTGATCCCAGATTTGGCGATTTGGCAGATTTGGCAGATGCTGGCGATTCTCATTATTTGAATACTTCGCGCGCCTTTTTATATGCGTACATTTTGAGGTTATGTTATTTCAAGTATAAAATATAAA
>NC_046658.1:30572063-30573159 GCF_010883055.1 Belonocnema kinseyi
ACAAAAATAAATAGGCAGTCGCCGACAATTGTCCAGGGGTGGTCCCGAAGGAATTAACCCCCAAGCGGAGGTGTGAAACCCGTGCCGAAAGCTGAATGGCACGTGGGTGAGGTGTCTAGAACAGTGACTCTGGGATACCAGGCGACCTCTCAGAGTAAGCAGCCTTATCCTTGCATGCGGCGCTCTACAAGAATGGACCAACCCCTTTCCCTAGCTTCTCGTGGGAACAACAATAACAAAACCAAACATAGTTGTAGTAAGTGCGATTCAAAACAACAGAACGCGCAGGGCTCCAGACAATGGGTCGGCCAACAATGCCGACCAATCTAGAGCTGGGGGAGCCAATGAAAATGGATTCAATGCGATGGATCGGCGCGATCTCGTGACCTTTGGGTGGACGGAGCGACTGAATCACGACTTGCTAGACTGCTACGATGCGAGTGTGGCCTCTGAACGGAGTTACATGGCACGGCTGCATGCTCTGTGGTGCGAGAAACACCCGGAGCTATCGCACTTTTCGCAGCAACGTCTGCGAAACCATGCTGAACACTCCGTAAAAGGGGCTATGTAAGCGGAACGCCTACTCTACCATAGCTAGAACAAGCCGGCAAAAAGAAAGAGAGGCGACACTAAGACCAACCGCGGGCAGGCATCCAATAGATGAAGAGCGATGCTTTACGACCCGGAGAAACATCAACACCAAGGTTTCTCTCAAGCCTAAAGATCTGCCTGAAATGGATAACGAGCTTCGTGGACATTTTTCCGGTGAATCCGACCTCTGGGCTATCAATTATCGTGTGTATAATGCAGCGAGAGCTTAGGCCGATGAGAACCGTAAAACAAAACCAACGGCTGATCATAAGACCAAAAGACGAATGCATCAACTTGCCATAAAGATAGGCTGGGCAAGACAGTACGCGTCCCGCATTCAATGTGTGATTGACTACATCACATCTGGCAGAAATTTTACCGCCAAGGTTGGAAAGTTCGCGCCCGAACTCCGGACCCGTTATCACACACTTAACAAGTCAAAGCTGCTGACCATCAGGCAGCATATTGTTGAGAGAATACAGATACTATCTGACGCTAAGAGAAG
>NC_046658.1:30573259-30578039 GCF_010883055.1 Belonocnema kinseyi
GACCGTCGTATTGATTCCTTTACAGACTGTAACCACCTATCTCACGGTTGTGAGACGTAGTTATGGCTGAAATTTTACCGCGATTTCGCTGGAAGCGGGTGCGATTTTTCAGATTAGCACCCTGCTCCCGGCGAAATCCTGCGGTTGTCCATATGACAAATTTTTAATTATATATATATATATATATATTATTAATGATAATATTATAATTATGTGACATTATAATAGTCTTATTTATGTCTTGATCCACATTTCAAAAGAAATTAAAGAAATTGGCGATTTTGGAATTCATCTCGTTTGGATGATAACTCCATTATTTGGTTGAAAAATAAATGATTTTGTTGAAAGTGTAACTATTTTGTAAAAAAAAAGTCCTCTCTTCTATCAGAAGTTCAACTACATTGTTGAAATATATTTTTTTTCTTTGAAGGTTCATTTCTTTCGTTGAAAATACATTTTTGAAACTGAAAATTTAACAAATTTAACTATTTGGTTGAAAGTTCAACTCTTTGATTGAAAACTCATATTTTTCGTTTAAAAAATTCAACTTTTTGTAGATATTTGGTCTTTTTGACTTTAAAATTAAATAATTTCGTTGAAAATTCATGTGTTTTGTTTAAAATTTGTCTGTTTTGTAGATAATTAATTTTCTTGTTCGAAAATTCATCTTATTGGTTGACAATTCAACAACTTTGTTGAAAATTCATTTTTCCTGTTAAAAATTTTTTATCTTCATCTGAAAATGTAACTATTATATGATTGATAAAAAATTAATCGTATATATTGGTTAAGTTGAAAAATCTTTTTTTTTATAAAAAACATTAATTTTCTTGGTCGAAAATTCATATTTTCCCTTGAAAATTTAACAATTTTTATGAAAATTCGTTTTTTTTCTTGTTAAATTTAGTTTTTTATAACAGTTTTTATCTGGAATTTGAACTATTCTATTTTTGATTGAAATTGTTTCCTGTACATTGTATTAGTTAAAACACGAATTATTTGATAGAAAATTAATTTATTTGTTTTCGATTATGATTTTTTTTAATTGAAAGACTTTTTAAATAAAATTTTTTAAATGGAAATTAAAGTATTAAAAATGGAAAAATAATTGATTTTACAAGATGATTCTGAATCCGTTGAAAATTAAAGAATTAATAGATATTAGTTTTTAAAATTATTTTCACTGATCACTTCAAATATTGTTTCAGTCTAAAAAAATTTTATTTTCAAACTATTCAATTTGAAATTTTGTAATTAAAAAAAAATCGTTCGTTAATTATTAGCAATATTTGATCTTTCACTTAAAACAATCCATTATAAACAACTATTAAAAACTATAAAAATTTGAACAGGATGGTTCAAAATAGAAAGCCTTGAATTGGTAAAATTGTAATAAGGTAAATTTTAACTTTGAACGCTACAATTTTAATTAAAAAAAGATTTAAAATTAATTTAAAACTTGAAATTATTTCAAATAATTTGAAAGACGATGTAGATTTTTGCAGATTAAAAAAAAATTAAGCTCTCTGAGAATTGTGAAATATTTAAAAAGAATAACAAAAATGGTTGTGATTTTTAAGAAAATTAAAAATGATTTTTGATGTTGAAAAATTAATTTTAAGTGAGTATTTGAAAAGATTTTAAAAATTAAAAAAAAAAAGAATCAGGATGATTTTAAGGCAATTTTTTTTATTTTGCAGTTTTTTTAATGTTAGGAAAAAATCTAATCAACAAAATATATAAATTTTCAACCCAAAAGTTTATTTTTTAACGAAATAAATTAATTTTCTATCAAATAATTGGTGTTTTAACTAATGCAATGAAAGTGTTGAACTTTCAACCAAATAGTTAAATTTGTTAAATTTTCAGTTTCAAAAATGTATTTTCAACGAAAGAGATGAACCTTCAAAGAAAAAAAACATTTTAACAATGTAGTTGAACTTTTGATAGAAGGGTAATAACGTAACCTCAAGATATACGCATATAAAGAGGCGCGCGAAGTATTCAAATAAGGAGAATCGCCAGCATCGAAATCTGGAAATATTAAATCCCAATCTCTTGATTTTATTTCAAAGCAGTTAGCAGATAGAGATATAAATAGAACCGCCGAAGTGTTGCGACCGGCAATCGTGCACCTTCGAGTTTTCAAATTCAGAAGAGGAGAAATGGGTTGCGTACGCAAGCCAGTCATGTACATCGTCTCCCACTATATTTCACACAAACAAGACCTGTGATAGTTTTGGAGTGAACGTCGTTTCAAATCTGGGATCACTGATCTGGGATCAATGAACCACACAGGTCCCGTCGGCTTGTCGATCCCCACTTACGAGTGGTTGCGCACGTAACCACACTTGTTTCACGTAGCGGTACATGCGATCTATATAACCCTTCTGCTTATATATTATATGTTGAACGGATCATACACTATGAATCCTTATTTTTATGTTTAGAGGAATAAATGATCAAGTTTCGCTCGCAAGTTCGAGCGCGCCTCAGGCGCGCGATTACTGGTTTTTGCGCTTCGCGCTCGATGATGTATTGATGGAACCCGCGAAAGTAATTTTTCACATAAAACCAATACCTTCTCATTTTATTGAGAATGTAAAAAACTCTGTCCGCTGCGTTTGCACAATCACATCACATTTTTGGCCTTTTAATTTCTTTTTCGTCTAGTGTGTGGGGTTTCAACAAATTTTAATTTTTTTATGTTTTTATGTTTTTTTCTACAATTAAAACAAAAAACAGAACTATCGAAAATGATTTATGACAAATTAATTAATTTATTTTCACATTTTCATTAGAGAAGGTATTAGATTTGTGTAAAATTTTACCCCCTCTCCCAATTTTTGCCACATGTCCACGTTTTGACACCCCCTGAATCCGAAAAACAGGTTTTTACGAATGGTATCTGCCTGTATATCTATCAGTATGTCTATGTGTATGCGCGCCAATTTTTGAAAAAATTAATCAATCCTAAACTAGAGGTCAAGTTCGTTGACCAGCCTTTGTGGATAAAAATTTAAAAATTCAGCGCTTTTTGAATATTTTTGAGACTACTTTTTTCAAAATTCAAAAATTCTCTGTACGGATGTTCATAGTATTCAAAAAGACGAACAATTTTATTCAAATTTTTTTACTTACTAATCTAAAAAATACCAGAGTTATAGCATTTATAAAATTCCAAAAAATTCACGAAAAAAGATTTGGATCCAAATTACGCACATTATGAAAAAAATTCTAGAGAAGAAAAATATTTATTATTGAATGCTCTACAAGATTAGCATCACAACTTGTTGAGTTCTTTTGGAAAATTAAAAATTCAGATTTGGACAGCATAAAAAATAATAAAAATTCATAATGTTGAATTCAACATACCAACCATTTGGCCTTTACTGAGCTCAACATACTCAAGATGCCTTCCAGCGCCCCTGTCGTAGGATAGCCAGTTGGCCACTGTACTGCAGGTGTGGGCCTGTTGCTATAGCAGGGGGCTTCATGGCCGGGCCTGCCTCTGCAAGTCCCACAGTGGGGCGAAATGAAAAAACTAACCTATAGGTCACAATTCTTAAACAATTTTCAACTTTTTTTTGTTTTGAAAAAATTCAGCATTAAATTCTCCAGAAATCTGTCAAGAAATATGTCGGTGGAAGAAAAAAGATTTGTTCATATGTTATTTGTTAAAAATAAATATTTGGAACAAATAGCCAGTATAATGGATTATGTTTCTTGAAGTATATTTATGCATCGAAATCGCTCGTTTAGAGCAATGAGGTAAAATGTGGTATCCAATATAATTTGTTAAATTTATCGAAAATTATTATAAACAAATGCATGATTTGAACAGTTTTAGACAGATACGAACCGAATTTTCTTTCGATTGTCTTTGAATCTCATTGCCTGTGATACAAAATGATGTATTTTTCTCATATGATGTAATTTGTTAAATTTATCCACAATTATTATAAACAAATGCATGATTTGAACAGTTGTAGGCAGAAACGAACCGAATTTTCTTCCGATTGTCTTAGAATCTCATTGCTTGTAATGCACATTGGTGTATTTTTGTCATCTAATATAATTTCTTAAATTTATCAACAATTGTTATAAAAAAATGCATGATTTGAACAGTTTTAGGCAGAAACTAACTTAATTTTCTTCTGATTGTCTTTGAATCTCATTGCCTATGATGCACATTGATGTATTTTTTCTTCTGATATAATTTGTTACATTTATCAACAATTCAAATAAAAAAATGATGAGAAAAGGAAAAATTGAAAGAAAGAACGATCTTACTCTATACTGGAATGTCCAGATCATGGATATGCTGATTTATATTTATATTATTCGTTGATAAAGTTAACGAATTGTATCAGGTAACGAGAATAAATCAATGAGCATCGCAGACAATGGGACTTGAAGACAATCATAAGAAAATTTGTTTCGTTTCTGTCTAAAACTGTGCAAATCATGCATTTGTTTATAATAATTGTTGATAAATTGAACAGATTATATTAGATACATTTTTTCTAAAAATATCTCAATAAATCACTTATATCAAAACATAATTGAGTAAAGTTGCCAAATTTTAGACGAATTCGTTTAGAAATTAGAAATAAAAAATCTGCCACCCCACGCAATCACATTTTCATTGCGCAGCTCCCTTTGCTCGCAAGTTTTGGCGCGCCTGGTGATTTAAAATGGAAATAATTTATAACAAGCTTCACAGCTTGTCAACACTTTTTATTAGGGCGTGTTGAACCACCACCCAATATTCAGTAAA
>NC_046658.1:30578049-30595708 GCF_010883055.1 Belonocnema kinseyi
CCATCTTCCAGTATGCCAACTTGCTTAAGATTTTTTGAATTTACCTCAAAAAATGATATTAAATATTGCCATAAAGTTAGCAGCTTGACTGGAAAATAGAAAAACAGTTTATTGTTTCAAACATGGCTGAAGGTGAGCTGTCGTGCAATGCCAATCATTTTTCTATTGCTATATTATTTATTTAATACTGTTATAATAGTCAAGATATAAAAGATGTTGGGAAGTGATGTTTTTTTTCTTAGTGTTGTAATAATTAATAATTAAAACAATGAGTGAGATGTTAAAAATGACATACTTCAAACTATAGGACTTCAGACCTATATGGTCCGATACTTACTTTGAAAAAGTTGTTTTCGTTTCTCGAAGTTACTTTGCCAGGCGCGAGTCTTGATGTCCCTCTTTCGCCAAATAAGCAAATAGGCGAGGACAAGAAACAATGTAACGGGCTCACATACATTCAAGCACAGTATGTTCTATTTTTATATAAATTTTTCAGGAAATTCCTAAAATTAACGGAAGTTAATTTTAAAACGGGTTAAATCGAAGTTAGAAACATGGAAGCTTGACCCTTTTTTTCGAAGCGCTCTTTCACGCTTAAATTGGACAATGCAGAGAAAGTACGTCTTTTCAATACGAGTTTTCTAGTATTGGAATTTATTTAAATCGTAATTATTCAGATGCTTTAAATTCAAATATTAATAGTTTGTATTGACCTTTAAACTTTTGAGATAAAACAGGTGAATCAAAAAGCTTATTTTAAGCTAGAGTTCAGCTTAAAGTCTCTATCTAGAGGCGAGACAATTATTTTTTACAATTTTAACTCTACTAATTAAAATAATAATTAAATTAAAGTAAAACAAATTGCAATTCGTTAAGTGAGAATACCCATCCTGTGTATTTCACACATTTTCTGCCGTGCATCTTCTAATCGAGGAGCTGTTAACGGAAGTTTTTCTCTTGTGCTTTCTTAATCCGGAATTTCAGGAGTGACCGCTCGACGTAGATAAGATTGGATGTGAAGACATTCAAGATTCCATATTCCGCGACGACCTGGACGGCGTGAGATATAGAGTCGCGGAACAGAAGACTTTAGATGCATGCATTTGTTCATGTGCATAACCTTTCGTGTCCCGATATCAAGGGATCTGAGCTCGTTCTTTGTCCATGGAACCACTCCAAGTGAATGTTACTGAATGTTACTGGGACGGCAAGCATATTCGTTGCATATACTTTGTTCCTCGTCGACAGTTTGAATCTGCTTCGGACAGTATCCTTTATAGATGTCACATCCTGAGTGCGGATCTGTGGATCGCCCAAGTATGTAGAAGTCTCTGCAACGCAAAGGTGTGGTATAGCGCTTCTTTTGTCGAGCTCAGGGTCTTCAGGGATGCCATTAAGTTTTTCTTGCTTCAAATACACCTTGGCGTATTTGTCTAACCGAAATTTCATCCTATTTCCTTAGCATATCGCGCGACAATCCCTAGAGCTAGATGTAGTTGCTCTTTGTTTTTAGCGTAGATCTTAAGATCGTCCGTGTAAAATACATAAGAGACCTTGTACTTTCGATCTGCAGGTTTGCCGCAAAAGTACCCGTCGGAATGGCGAAGTGTTAGAGATAGTGGCAATAATGTGAGGCAAAAGAGGAGTTTGGGGGGGGGGGGGGGGGCTATCGCTGTTTCTGCACCATTGTAGAGCCGCGCCTGCCAGTTGCAGAGGTGCCTTTCTGCAATCACAAAGTGTTGGAAAGGGGTAGGGTTTGACCAACATTATTTCAGTGATAAATCACAGTGATTCCTTCTCGCCCATTCGAAGTGTTGCAAACTCGTAGAGCTTTTGACCAAATAATATCTGTGAACAGTCACAGGGGTGCCTACCTGTCCTTACGAAGTGTTAGAAAGATTTAGGAGCTTGACCAACATAATTTCTGTAACCAGTTTCATGGGTGACTTCCTGCCACCACGAAGTGTTGGATAGGGGTAAAGGTTTGACTAACATTATTTCTGTGAACAGTTACAATTGCCTTCCCATCCCCAAGAGATGCTAGAAAGGAATAGGTGTTTGAGTATCATTACTTCTTGCACCAGTTACAAGGGCGGCCTTCCCGACCCCACAAAGTGTTCGATCGGGTTAGTGGTTTGACCAACATTATTTCAGTGACTAGTCACAGGGGTGTCTAACCGCCCCTACAAAGTGTTGCAAACGTTCAGGGGCTTGACCACCATTATATTTCTGTGACCAGTTACAGAAGTGCCATCCTGCCCGCACGAAGTGTTAGACAGACTGGAGGCTTGGCCAACATTATTTCTGCGACCAGTAACAGTGATGTCTTCTCGCTCCCCCCCCCCCCCAATAATTTTTGAAAAGGGGTAGGGGATCGACAAACTTTTTTTGTGACTAGTCACAGAGTGCCTTACTGCCCTTAATGAAGTATTAAAAAGGTGCGCGCTTTGACCCGAATTATTACTGTGACCAATTACAGCAGTCGCATCCTATGTGCCCGTGGTGCTGGAAACCGTTAGGGATTTGAACGACATTATTTCTGTGACCAGTCACATGAATGCTTTCTCGCCTTCAAGAAGTTTCAAAAAAGGGTATGGGGTGCCTTTTCAACTCCACGAAATGCTGGAAACGGGTAGAGGGTAAATCAAAATTATTTCTGTGAACAGTAACTGCGTTGTCTTTCCGTCCCTACGAAGTGTTGGAAAGGGGTATGGATTTTACCAACATTATTTCTGTGACCAGTAACAGGGGTGCTTCCCGCCCTAACGAATTGCTGGAAACGGGTAGGAGTTTGACCAACATTATTTATTTGTCTCTTTTTAAAAAATGTTAAAAATTTTCAAAGTATATAACTTTTCTAATTTTCATCAAAATAAAACATTTCATCAGGATAATTTTCGAGTCTCTGATCTATATTCAAGAAGCTTTTACCTTCAAAAAGTGTATCAAAGGCTGACTTTATTGGAGAAATCCTCCAAAAGTTAGTTTACAACATTCATGTAAAGATATATGCCGAAACGTAAAGATCCATTAAAAACCAGAGATAGAAAATTTTTTAGGTTCACATTATACTCTTATTAATAAAAATGTAAAACTAAATACCGTGAAGATAAATAATATAAACATTCTGTTCAATTTAAAGTGGGGTTTTGATGACCCTTGGATGCTTTGGGAACCTTTTGGCCTGTTTTTGAGTCATAAATCTCTCAGGTTTTATCCAAAAATAATCTAGTTTCAATACACACATTTGTTTTAAAGTCGAAAATATTCGCCTTACGACCCGGGGATCAATACTAATTTCTTTTCCTTGTATATCATAACGGATCGAAGAATTTTTTCTTCAAAAGCAGTCCGAAATTAATGTACATGAAATGCCTGCAATTTGTTGGAATTTTTTCCCGAGGCCCTTTATATGATTATTGTTCAAAATATCTAACAAATTAAATGTAATTATTTCTATTCATATTCATATTTATTGAAGCCCAACGACTTTACAAGCTAGGTACAGGGGTTCCTTGCGCCTAATTCGAGGTTTTAAATGAAAATATTGTGTGTCTGCTTTTGAATCTAATTCTATCTTTACATTTTCAAAAATACTCACATGCTCTCTTATTCAAATCAACTTAGTTGTTAAATCATGGAGTCTTCATATTCTCAATTGTCTACTTAATTAAGTACAATCAAAGATTAAGTTTCTCAAAGCTCTATAGGCTTGTAGGTACACATTCGCATCATGACATTTGCGCTGCGCGCTCGATTTCTGACAGACATTTGTAAACAGGTTTTATTCAGTTTTTTTCTCGTAACTTTCGTCGTTTTCCACATATTTTTTAATGTTATTTTGTTTCAACGTTATTTTTCATGAATCAAACAAAAAGTACGCGTCCTATCAAGAAGTGATTCTTAACGAAATTGTAGATCTTTTTTGGGATAACAATTTTTGTTAATTCATATTTTTTTATATCCTACGTAGTCTGAAAAATTTCTTTTTATCGAAAGAAGTCATAAAGATAAATTGTTTGTTCTTTTTGATACTATAAATATCCGTACATAGAATTTTCAAATTCAGAAAAAAGTGGTCTCAAAAATTTTCAAAATGCGCTTACTTTTTGAATTTTTATCAAAAATGGCTGGTTTACGAACTCCTGTCCTTTCTTTTAGGACCTAAAAAAAATTTGCCAAAGATGGATTTGATTCGTTCATTTTTTCGAGAGTTATCGTGTTTACGGACGAATGGACGGTCGGACTGCCCGACGGACAGACAGATAGACACCATCGTGAAACCCTGATTTTTGGATTCAGGGGGTCTCGAAACGTACAGATCCGTTGAAAAAGTGTGATGTCAAATTTCTCAATCATAATTGATGAGAATGTAATTATGCAGTCTAGTACACATCTCCTGAACCGGCAAATTATATACATTTCCAGCGTTAGTATAAAATGGCCTTTCCAATTATGTCAATTTCCTGTGGTAGTATTATATATTCTACTATAACTATTATAACTTCCTTTACAAGAAAACTCGGGATCAGGTCACTTCCAGCGGTTTGTTTACTCTATAGATTCTTTATTCCAGTCTCGCCTCGCATGCATGTCTCTCTTTCCTCGCTATGCATCGCATTGTCAGCCTCTGTCTCCGCGGCTAAAGCCTAATACTTAACTACTATTTACAATATTTGCAGTTCCTTACATCTACTTCTTCTCCTATTTACAATCCTTCCTTCTCTTCTTCTCCATCTTACCCAACACCCCCGTCACCCATGCTGCTGCCCTTTTGTCTCCACTTTCATGTAACAATACCTCCATGTTTATCCCACTCCTTTCCACTTTTTCATATTCCTCCAACCAATGCTCAACTTTTGCATCCCCTTTTCCGCACAATTCACACATTCTCTCTCTCTCTCTCTCTCTCTCTCTCTCTCTCTCTCTAAAAAGTCAGAACCTATTATAATTCTCCATGTAACCGCACCTCATTCTCGCTATAAGTTCCTGACTGCCTTGCTCTTCTTTCTCACACAAATATTGCGTTCTCTCCCTTGGCATAATCCACACATAGTTCCCGCTACATCTTAACTCTCTTATTCTCTCCTCTCCTTCTGCCTTCTCTTTCTCCATGCCATTCTGTTGAACCAACTTATATACCTTCCTTCCTTCCTTCATCGTGCATCCTTGTCACTCCATCCATCTGCAATCCATTCTTTCTAAAATACCTTTCCCTTTCCACCTCCATCTTTGCACCACTACGTCTGTTCTCCTTCTCCCACCAACACACCCCAGCCAGCTTACTTCCCTTTTCTTTCAAAGATTTCTTTTCATATTTACAGCCTCGACTCCCTGTTATAATCCCTAAACACGTTCTTCTTGTTTCTTTCCGTACAATATAGTTCGGCGTATTCCTTGCCAACCCCACTGTCTACTTTACATTTCTCTTCTGTATCCTATTCACCTCCTTACTTACATTCCACGCCCACACCTCCACTCCGTAAAATAACACTCACCACTAGCGAATCAAACAATTTCCTCTTCCTTACAAAATCATCTGCGAACAACCTCTTCCCTAGCCCCCACACCTACCTCATCACCACATTTGCCTTTCTCACCCTCTCTTTTATATGACTATACACCTCCCTTCATTCCTTCGAAACAAGAAGCCCAGGTATACAAACTCTTTCACCTCCTGCACCGCTTTTCCCTTCCACTTCCACTCCTCACCCTTATCTTTCCCACCTCCTTTCCTGAACACCGCAACCTTCGACTTGTCCGCATTTAACTCTAACCTATTTTTGTCCAAGTATCTTCTCAACCTTTTCATCATCTCTTTTAAAGCCTCCTCGCTCTTTTCTAGCAGCACTATGTCACCTGCATATGCGAGTAACCATATCCTGACTCCTCCCACCCTATCTCCTCCCACCCTAACTCCTACTACCACTCCGGCTGCTAACTTACTTTCCATATCCGCGATCAAAATTGCAAAAAGCATTGGGCTAAGCGGGTAGCTTTGCCTCAACCCCCTATCCATCCAGAATCCCTCAGAGATTCCCTCCCCTACTGTCACCCTATCTTTTGTCTCCTCGTATATCTCCCTTACCCTCCCGATCAGGCCCCTCTCCACTCCCCTCTCTTCTATTGCCTCCCACAACCTTCTCCTATCCACTGAAGGGAACGCGCCCTTTAGATCTACAAAAAACGCGTACACTTTGGCACCCTTTTTGGTTAGTTCTCTAACCACCACGTGCTGACAGACGTTAATATTGTGAATAGTACTCTTTCCCACCCTTAAGCGCGCCTGCGTCTCCGGCAATAAGTCTTTCCCCTCCACATCCTCGCGCAGCCTATCTGCCAACACCATCGCGTATATTTTGTTTCACTTTCCCTTTGAGATCCTCCCATATCTCGTCCACAGACTCACCATCAAAGCTCACGTTACTCAACTTCTCCCGATATCTCTCTATCGCCTCTCTCGTCCATGACACCCTCTCCCCTAGCGACCCTTCTCTCCCATCCTGCCATTCGACAGCCTCCTCTGTATCCACAAAATGTAATGGCTGATGGTCTGATTCCTCCCTCTCTTCCAATGCGAATTTCTCTAGCTCCTGCCACCCTTGCATATTCATAATCACATAGTCTATCACTGATACACCCATCTTACTCACATACGTGTATTCTCCCTCTTCGTCCCCTTTTACCATACTATTCGTTACCGCCTAGTCTCTGTGCTCCATTCAGTCTCTTAGAATATCCCCTTCTTTATAAACTTTTCTCTAATCCATCCCTAACCCATGTTATAATTCCCCTGCTTTACTCGCACCCCCCTATTTTTCACGAAACAAATTCCCCTTCACTTCCTTCAACACCTCCTTTTCCTCGTGCCATGCCCACATTTTCTCCTCTATTTTTATTTTCCGATACCCTACCTTCGCCGCTCTCCCTTCGCACCTCTCCTCTCTAGCCCTGTCATTTAGCATTCTTTGCACATCCCTTTCCTTCTTCGTCAAATCTCGTTCGATTAAAACCTTCTTGTCCTCTATCCTATTTTTGTTACGCATTACCCCCAATTTTTCGTCCCAGCTCTCCCATTCCACCAACACTTTTTCATTGTCCTTTCTCCCCTCCATTCAAACTTTCCCCGCCTAGCCTTCAACCCAACCTATGCTCTTTAGCAGCGCTTCTACCCCCCTCCTTTCCCACTCTTTAGTTTCAATCCTCTTATTACTATATTATTTTTCCTATCTGCCTTCTCTCTTCTCTCTATTCTCAACTGCATTGCCCTTATTATTTCCCTATCCGCTTTCTACTCCTTTTCATTCATACGCTCTCCCACGTTCTCTTTTATCATACTGTCCACCTTGTCCCAAATACCTTGCTTCACTCCCTCCGCCCTGTCCACTACTTCTATTCCCGACCTGTCTTCCACGTTTTCCAGCCTTTTTTCCACCCTTTCCTTTCACATCCTAATATCTTCTTCCATATCCTTTATTTTATTCTCTTTTTCTTTCCTTGCTGACGCCAACTCCCTCTTTATTCCTTCTACTTTCACCCACATCTCTTTTACTTCCTTTTCCCATCTCTCATCCCTTACCCTCAGGTCCTTCCTCATACGTTCCATCTGCTCCATAGTCCCCCTTACTTCCAGCCTTGACCCTCTGATCTCGCCTATCAGTACCCTGAGAGCCTCCTTCTCTGCCTGTCCCTCCATTTTTAGGGGGGTGGGGTGACCTATGTGTTCGTCCACTTTTTTTAAATAGACTCTCTAAAGCGCTTTTATGCGGACTCTCTTTGCTTTTCCTCTTCCTATTCAAGAGATCCTCCCCCTCGCATGCACTGGACGCTCTCCCCCTTACCTTATCGCTTCCTTCGCTCCGATTCTTCCCCCTTCCTGACGCGCCACTCGACTCCGGGCCACGCACGGCTGGCCGTCGTATCCTTCTGGAAATTTCCTCCTCGTCTAATTCACTACCAGCACTGCCAGTACACTCGCGGCCCACCTGCCGCTCTTCCGTCGATAACAGTAACTCTTAAGGCTGTTGTCGCTTACTGCCCTAAAATTTCAGTTTCTTTGCCCTATTTCACCCCTCAAATCTCCTGCAGACACCCTTTTCTCACCCATGACATTCCTCAGCACTACGTGAACCACCCTTATCCGCCATGAAGGCCTAAACTCCTGATTACAAAACTGTCTCGCTCCCTTGCAAACCTAACCTTACTTTTCTATTTAGCCAGATCCCACCCCCGAACTACAATGTAAATTAATTTCTACTTTCCCAAAGTACCCCTCACAATCGTACTCATCTGTCAAAAAATTTCGTAAACGCTCTAACAATATCAGTTTCTCAACACAATTCAGTACCCTCATTTATCATAATCCCCGGAATTCTATTTTCATCATTAATAAAAGTGAAAATTAGTTCAGCTAATAAATCCTTTGACAAACATGACTAATTAATTAATTTAATATAATAAGAGAAAATTAAACTAACATAGTATCGAATTGAAAAATAATATAATACATACATAAGCGTCAGTAGGATGGATAAAGATAGTATTAAATCCAGCAACTGCTTATCTTCGCGTGATAGTTTTAACATCTTAAAAAGTTTTATCCTGTGATCTTTATGAAGGCCTCAATTTAAAGAGAGTTTGTTTCCCTTTGTGGAATATAAACCATTAAAATCTGTCTTTAGCTGTAAAAAAGTTTAATTGGAATAATAGAAAAATAAAAAATGTATTTATAGTATTCGATATATTCGAAAGAGAGATTGCAAGATTTAATTTTGTTTCATAATTAATTTAGCTAATTTAAATTGATTCGTATGAGAAACTTAGTCAGGCAAATAATTTTCACCATAGTCGCATGAATGCAGATTCACAGAAATAATAAAATTGGATAAAATAAAAAAATCTAGCTCGAAAGAAGCTTTTCGATTCAGCAGTTTCAGAAATCACTTAAGAAAAAAGGAACACGCCGATCAGGCAACGCGATTGACCAGGGCAGAGTACCCTGACCGGGTTGAACAGACACCTACTTTCTGGGTAGGTACCTGCGAGTTTGGCCAGACGAACCCTTTTATGAGGGGTCCTTGCTTGAAAAATGGGCAAAAAGTTTGAAATTACAAAATTCTTAATTTTGCAATCAGTGCGCTTCCTTGAGAAATGTTTCAGACAAAAGGTTTAGAGTTTTGGACGAGGATCTGAATGGTGACCTTGAAGCTGACCTTGGCGTTTACCTTCAAGGTTATTTAAAGGTCAACTTTTCGTTTTCAAATGGAAACCCCTATTTTTGAAACAGCTAGTCGAAAGAACGCAAAATTGTACGTTCAGATATTCATTAAGGTCATGCGACCCGATAACCTTCGGAGTCATTCCAGGGTCGTGTAAACTTAAACAACGTTATATGACCTTGATTCATATCTAAACGTAAAATTTTGCGTTCTCTCTATTGGCGGTGTCAAAAATAGGAGTTTCCATGTGAAAAATAAAAGTTGACCTTGAAATAACTTTGAAGGTCAACGCCCAGGTCAGCTTCAAGGTCACCATTCAGATCCTCGTCCAAAACTCCGAAAGTTTTGTCTGAAATATTCATCACAAAAACGCATATTTTCGCTGATAGGGGGGGGGGGGAGGTGTCCAATACTTTTTGATGGGTCTGAACGTGTGCCGATTAAGTGCATCCCTTCCATGAGTAACATAAACTATTTAAAGCAGCATGGATTTTGCAATAAGAAATTTTCGAAGTAATAAATAATGGCCTTTTTGTATTCGTCACGTTCAATTTTGGAGTTGAATTCACAAATGTTGTCTTTTTTGGCATATTTCATTCCATTTACAAGAAACGTTGTATTAATTCCAATTTTGAACATTTAAAAAAAAAGTTAGATATCTGAAATACACGAAACCCGTAGATTCCGAATTATTATGTTTTAGGCTGTTAACTTTGAAATTTAAAAAAGTGTGCCATATTCGAGTCCTATGCCATTTTCGAGCTATCTCCTCCATGTCTGTGTGGAATTATGCACGGAGAAAATTTGGTTAGGAAACTTTACCGAACTTTTAAGTATAATTGGGATATATGGACCAAAGGGAGAATGTTTCACATTATTGTAATAATTTGTGTCTTCGAAATGTTAAAGAATAAATGATAATTCGGTAAACTATAGCAACGCAGATTAAATTTTTCAAATGTACAGTAAAAATTTTCAAAAGTAATTATTGATGCACATGGTATAATGATTGAAAACTATACTTTTACCCATTCAGGAAAAATTGGATAAAGTTTTATGCATGTTAAGTAATTTTTGCAAATGTAAAGTCAAGCAAACTTTAAATTATGCAATGACAATAATTCCCTCAAAATCGGTGTCAGAATGATAAATTTCGGTTATTCTTTCTAGGTAAAAAATGTATTATTCACTTGAAGTTTTGGTAAAGTTTTAAGTGGATTCTAGAGAAAAATTAATTTTGGTTATGTTATAATACCAGCAAATTTGATGAAAGTTTGGTCACTGTGAGCGAGCTTTTCATTTTTGCTACGTCAGACTTTATTCAACTGTTTGTTAAACCGATATTCACGCAGTATCTTTCATCATCTTCCTAATCTTTCAGGATCGTATGCAAGGACTGAGCACCTCGAAGATATTCACCTATTTTCTAATTTGGAAAAAAGTGTTGAATTTTCAAATTACTTACAGTCCTCATTGTCGTTTAGTATTGATTAATAAATATTAGTTTGTACAATTGCAAAATAAAATGAAATTTCATCAGAGTAGGAAATTTAACAGTTAATTATTATGAATCTAAGTTGACGCCCCTGGCGTAAGCCTCAGTGCTGCCATTTTAGTGGTTTTTGTCATGTTTGAGGTTTTCCTACTAAATTTTTAGCTGTTTTTTCCGTTAAGTGGGATGAAAAATTGTTTTCCACGTATTTAGCAGGAAAGCTGGATTTAATTGGTTTATGAGGAAATTTATTATTTGTAAGAAATGAAAGACATTGTTCCGTAAAATAAATTCTTTATATTCCCAAAACCTTAAATCCTCGTGATCATCACTTTTTCGTATCTTATTCCTTTTTGAAATTAAAGTTTGCAATTAAAAACTAAAATTATTGATATCTTAAATAGTTTTAAAATCTTAGGTATTGAGTGTGATGAATGAAAATTCATAAATGACATAAATGGTCAAATTTTAAAAACTATTCTAGATATCGAAAAAATTGTCTGTATGTATCGGCAATATGTGTAAAAATTTCTTAGTAAAATCCGTATTAATCAGTTGGACGGACAAGGCTGCAGAGGTGACCATAGGTAAAAAATTAAATTTTTGACAATTACTCAACAATTATAAATGTTGTTTTCAAGAAAATAAAATATATTTCTGTAAAATCTTACAGAAAATGTAGTATTGGCGAAGTCCAATTAATCTAGTTATTCCTTCGATTTATAATTTAAATGGTAATTGTTTAAGCCAAATTGTGTATGTGTGCCAACAATGTACGTGTGAATTGTATGGTATGCCTAAGTACCTATATGTGTATATGTAGTGGTAGGTGCCGTGAGTGGATTTGCGACGAAATTGTATTCTGATTGGCTGTGACTGACTAATGTGTATATAGGTTGTATGCTGTTGATTACGTATAAGTACTTTTTTATTCACAGAAGCTTACGGTTTACTAAACTGGTAGTTAAAGTTTCTCGAGTGTCAGTGATTCCCTCGTGACTTTCCTGTAAACCCTCTTATATTTTCTACCAAGTACAGTATTAATCAAAGTATTAATCGAAGTATTAATCAAAGTACAGTTCGGTAGACATTAGTATTAATTTGTCACAATTTAATGTTTGTGAATGAGGTTTTACCGAACTAGAAATGAAACTTTATCAAAGTGTCCATATGTCCCAAGTTTACCCAACTGAATTTTGTAAAGTTTCTCGAACTATTTTTCTCCGTGGATTTATGTGTTCGTATTTAGACAAATTGTAAATAAAACGGATACAGGCGTTTAACGAGATATTCGCGTTTTATTATTTTTTAATTAATGTAATGTTCATGTTATAATTTAGGGTTTTTCGAAATTTAAAATATATGATCGGCTACACTGATAAACTTTGTACTGGAAAAATTACTAAATCAGGTTACAATCGAGGGACCAAAGCGATAATTCGTATATTTTAATACAATAATGGTAAGCTATGCTATTTTTATATAAAATTTTCCTATGGATAATACGAAGTCTTAGTATTTTTTATAGTAAGATCCTAGATAGGATAAATTAGTGGACACATAATGAAATTATATAAAAATAGTAGAAGTAATAAGTACCTAAAACAACATAAAAGACTACATTTGTAAGAGGAATAGCTATTGTCTGTAGGAATATGAATTATACTATGACACTTTCTATTTTTTGTATCATGGGGTAAGACAACTTCGGAATATCGCAGTGCAGTCGAGTGTAAACGATGTCAGCCGACAGTCAGTTACAATTGAAAAACAAATTTTCAACAGTGAGCAAAAAATATTTTTAAACCTCGTTATTAGGATATTTGATTACGTTAAGATATAGTGCTTAGAATTTCAAAAATGCCATCACTGTGAACAATTAATGAATAATTTAATGGAAATAAATTTGAGTGCTAGCATTTCCTTCATAAGGACGATAAATTTATGGATCGCAGTATATAGTTTAGGAGAATGAAATATCGCCGTGCTGCCGCGTTGGAGACCCGTGTTCGATTCCCACCAGCTTTATTTTAATCACATTTTTCTGTTTCAGCTTGTGATATAATATTCCTGCATTTATATAATAATGTATAAACTATATCTAATAATGTGTACTGTGCAATTGCAATTTAAAGAGATATAATAGTACAAAAGAGTTCAACGTCCCATCATAAATAAGTCTGAATTTACGTCGTATGCTCCTATAAAGGATACGTGTGTCATAACCTTGAACGCTAGGCGGCGCATGTTGGGTTTTTTTTTCGTCCGCTAATCTGACTGCACCAATTTTTACTATGTCGCTTACTAATTCAGTGCGCCGATCTCTCTTGACGTTACTATAGTTATTTGCGAATATTGCAATCTTCTGCAGATATTAATGCAAGAAATTTCGAATTTTCTTCAACTGAAATTAGTAAGTGTCTATAATAATACATTGCTTGTTGGTTTACTACAGAGCTTCGTAAATGCTGAAAACCTTTTTTGAAATACATGTAACATTTTTTAATTATATTCCAATGAATTTTGTAGTTCGGCATGCAGTTACTAGTTACTACTCGAAGTAGTAAACATTAAAAAAGTTCCGCTATGTTCCTACATTGCAAACTAAAAATAGTAAAATCTAGTATTTTTTTAAACAAATATTGCAGCAAAATGTTTCTGTGTATAGAGAACCAATTTCGGAAGAGAAATGTCCTCTTTTTATTTGTTGATTCCGTCAATTGTTGTTTCGAACAAAATTGTGACTACTCTCAGAAGAGAATGTTTGTCCACAAGAGAACATTTTTTGATAAAAGTGATAAATTTCGAGAAGACATCGATTAAAGGAATAAAAAAATTCAGAGCCAGAATAGAAAGGTTTTTTTCTTTGTAGGAATCAATTTGATCAAGAAATGTCAAGAGATAAAAGATACTACATTTTGGGTCTACTTAAACTTTCATTAAGAGAATTTATTCTAATGTTTATGTTTAACAAGTTAATGCGCATTTCTAAATGTACATACTGTGACGTTCTTTACCTTTACAAAATTTTAATTAAATCTTCTGGAAATGTGTACATGGATAATGTAATGCCTTCTTAAAAAATTAACTTCCCCTAGTTTAAAATTAAATAATAACTATTTGTGCTATAAAAAATAATAGACTAGAGTCTCTCTATCAACTCTATTATAAAGAACTTTTATAAAGAAAAAATTTACGGTGGCACAATACAGCCCCCATAAATCATCTTAAATTTTTTCGAAGCCAAAGGCGCAAACTTGTCGGCCTTGTAAAGGTCTCTCGCCTCTCGAGCACAAATAACCAGAACGAGTTGTGAGTGCGATTAGGGCAACACTGTATCACTTTCCATAAGCGCAACCTTTTCTATCCTGTTCTCGTAGTACATTTATTCCCACTGCTGATTAAATACCAAATATAAGTAATGTTCAATTTAGCACTTAATAATTTAGAAGTATTAAATTTGAAATCTACGCGTTAGGATACCAGTGATATGTTATTTCCAAATTTTATAATTTACGTATTGAGTAAATCTTTGAATTGCAATAAATGATCTAGTTTTTTACTTGTATTTTCAACTTAAATCATTATTATTATTATTAGTAATTAACACAGTAAAATCCCTGAGATATTATTTATGTGAAGATGGATAAAAACGCTGAAAACAATTGAAAACTACAATTATCCGAAGGCAGATAATTTTGATCATGAGGGGGATAAAAATTATTATTATCATACATATTCAGATAAATAATATCTCGGGGATTCGCTGTGAAGTCAATTGAAAAAATAATATTTTAAGGCATAAAAAATAGACAAAGAAACAAATAATTTTCAAGTAGCAGGTACTCAAAATTTAAGTTACATTTCTTATTTATAAAATACACTCTAAAAAGATTCATCAAAAATAAAAGAGAAAGGTAAGACAGAAATGAGGAAGCTTCCCTTTCTTTTGGGTTTAAGGTTTAAAGTGATAAAAGACATATTTTCACGTTTCAAAATTTGGTGGCCTTGAAAAGGGTCAGTTTAAGGGCATGTGACATAGCCAAATACCTATATTACCGACCTCACTTTATGAATTCACTGAATATTTTTTTGAACCGAAGAACTTTTTTTGCAAATAAAATATCGAGCTGAAACTTTGGAAAATGTATGAGAGTACAATAATAAAAATGTGGTAAAAATGTGTAAAAAAAAAAATAATAAAAATGTGGATACTTCATTTGGGTAGAAACTTCACTGAAAATTATTTCATCTTTTTTCTGAACCTCGACATTTTTTGAACGTTCGAACTTTTTTATGCATAAAATATCGATCTCAAACTTTGAGAAATGCAAGAACCGAAAGAAAACTACGCTAAAGTACAAAGTTTAATAATAAAATATGTAAAAATAATTTAACGAAAGCATTTATTTAACCTATTTTTTATTATTAAATCTTTCTATAACTTATAATTTCGAGAAATATTTAAATTTATATTTATTTACATTTTGATAATTTATTTAAACGTCGTAAAAAATGCATAAAAGAAATCTATTTAAATGCGTGAAGTAAAATAATTTTAACTCTAGAGAGGCGGACTGGAATTGATTAACATTAAATTTTTTAAACTTATATTCCACATGAAGGAATTAAAATAATTTATTACACGTATTTTGTGAACTTATTAGAAGGAATTAAAAATTTCAAAATATAAACACTTTTAGGGAATAGGAACCTATGCGGCGGCCGCTATGGAAATAGAAATAAATTAGTTTCTGAGATATCCTATTCTTATAATGACATTTTAGACAGATGGAAAAAACACACAGAGGACTCACAACGTAGGACGAGACAGTTGTTAGAGCCTCGTCTAGTAGCCGCCAGGGTTCGGATTTTCGGGTACACCGTTACCGGCTGATACCGATGGAATAAATAGTTTAATTTTTTTACAGCTTTTATTAATAAACTTTGTTCTTTAACATAGTTTTCTTTTTGCTCTTACATTTTTCAAGGTTTGATACCGATATTTTATGTTTAAAAAAAGTTCGAACGTTCAAAAAATGTTGGGGTTTAGAAAAAAGATTAAATAATTTTCAGTGAAGTTCTTACCCAAATAAAGTACCTAAACGTACTTTAATGTAATCTAATACGTTTTGCAAAGTTTCAGCTTGATATTTTATTTACAAAAAAGTTCTTAGGTTCAAAAAAACATTCAGTGAACTAATCAAGTGAGGTCGGTAATATAGGTATTTGGCTGTGTCAAATACCCTTAAGTGCTGTAAAAAATACCTGATTATGTAGTATAAACGCAGTACACATATACATACAATGTATAAAATATATACCATTATTCCTGGCCTTTTTTTACATTCTCATCAGAGAAGGTATTAGATTTGTGTAAAATTTGACCCTCCCCAGTTTTTGTCAAATGTCTACGTTTTGAGACCCTCTGAAACCGAAAAACCGGTTTTTACGAATGTGTCTATGTTTGTATGTCTGTCTGTCTGTGGACATGATAACTTTCGAAAAAAATAATATAATAGATTGCCCTTCGGCGCACTCGTTTAGTGTCCTAAACTAAAGGTCATGTTCGTTAACCAGCCACTTTGGATAAAAATTCAAAAACTGGGCACATTTTGAATATTTTTTAGACTACTTTTTTGAAAATTCCAAAATTCTCTGTACGGTTATTTATCGTACCAAAAATTTTTGAAACCACATTTTTTCAAGATTTAAAAATTTTATGTACGGTTGTTCATAGTAATCAAAAACTCAAACAATTTATCCCTATGACTTTTTTCTATAAATAGAAAATCATCAGAGTTAGGGCAAGATAAGAAAAAAATGGAAAAGCTCAAATTACACGCACTGCAAAAAACTACAGATTCATAATGAATCACTTTTTGACACAAGTTGCGAAAAAATAAACAAACTAAATTTGTGGAAGACGCTACTCAGTACAGTAAAATGTGTAATAAAAAAATGGTTTGCCTAAATAAGATCTAAAATTTTGATTTTCACATTTCTTTGATAGGGCACACGCTTTTTAAGTTCACACTATAATGAGAAGGTATTGGTTTCATACGAAAAATGATTTTCGCGGATTCCATCAAATATCGACGTTTTGAGATTTCCTCAGAAGGAACAAAAAGTTTCCAGGTTGTCGTTGTCGTTGTTGTTCGTCTGTCGTTGTCGTATGTATACTGGATGTCTTTGGACCGACTAATTGAATCGAATTGGGCTTTGGCACACAGGTTTAGGGGGCAAAGATTTTAAATTTCTACGTACGGCTATTTATAGCACACGAAAATGTTAACAATTTATCTTGATGGATTATTTTGATAACAAGAAAATTATCATAGTTATGGCTTTTTCAAAAAATACAAAATGAAAATGAAAATTCTAAACCAATCAACGCATGATATAAAAAAGGTAAGAAAAGTAAAACGTTACTTTTTGAAAAACTTACAAGGTAAGTTTATTTAACCATAACAGGTTTTAAAATTTAAAAAAATCGAAAATTCATCTTTTATTCGCACAAAAAATACTGAATTATTACATTCTCATCATAATAAGAAGGTATTGTTCTATGGGAAAACTGAATATCACGGATTTCTTGAAATTTTCACTTTTCGAGAATCCCTAATTCCCAAAGAAACCGGTATTATCGCCCTTGTCATTATCGTCGTTGTCGTTGTAGTATTTGAAATTTTCATATAGTGCTGTTTATAGTGCACAAAAATTTGAACAATTTATCTTGATGACTTTTTTTGATAACAACAAAATTACCAGAGTTATAGCATTTCCAAACATTAAAAAAATAATAATAATAAAAACGAAAATGACTATTCTATGTCATTCAACGCATCACATGAAAAAAAGTCAACAAAAGAAAAATATTATTTTTTAAAGACCTACACGATTATCATAACAACTTTTTGAATTTTGTTAAAAAATCGAAAATTCAAAT
>NC_046658.1:30595808-30605473 GCF_010883055.1 Belonocnema kinseyi
ATATAGAAAAGTTAACATTTTGGACAAAATCGAGTGCGAAGCACGAGATACGTGATGGGAATGTGTTCGTTAAAGCCGAAGAAGCTTTAACAAAGGAGAATTGACAATCACCAAATTACAGTTGTCGATGTTTGGTTCGTTAACTTTAATAGGTCTGTGCACAAATGTGGGGCAAATACAAAGACCGAGCGCAAAGGGCGAGACAAATGCAGCATCGAGCGCGAAGCGCGAGAACCAACAGTCGCGCGCCCAGGCAGAAGTTTAATTTAATAACGATTGCCTGAAATTAGATTTTTGGTCTATCACAATTCATAAAGTGTAAAAAGAAATGTTGTTTTAATTGATTTCGTCTAAAGGACAGTAATGTTATTGGTTCCGAATTTAAGGGCATGTGATACTTACAGTTTCCCCGGCTTTTTTTCCCACGAAAATGAAAATTTTTTAAAACTAAATTCGGAGATGCTATAAAATATCATAACGGACTTCCTCGGACTCTTTTTTGAGGGATATAATAACAACAAAAATTTATTGTGCTAAATAAAAATTGTATGCATATGCATTATTTTGAGGTTACGTCGTTTTTCATCTCTGCCTTTCCGATAATCTGGAAATTATTTATGAAATAAACTTTTTTTATTGCCTGCAAACAAGGTTCGTTTCGGAAGATTAGTTACTATGTTTATTTGTTTGTCCAAAGTTTTCGGTCAAAAATATTGTGTAGTTTAGAAGCAACGCTCGTCTGAATTGTAACACACATAACCTCGAAATATATATGCACGTTGTTAGCAATATCCAAAATTTTTTTGATAAAAAACACAAAAAAGTGTGTGGGGACGTCCGTTTTGTTCCCCCTTTCTAAATTGTCTCAGCGGACGCTTCAGTCTAGCCAGGGTAAGGTTTTAGAGACAATAAACAAACCAGATCTTTTAAGTTACAATAATTGTCAAAGTATTTATTTCCCTACTAATTATACAGTTCTAACATAAACCCTAGTGTTTGTGTGGCGGGTGTGTGTACATGTGTGTATGTGTATAAGCGAAGATGCAATATTAAATGTAGTTGTTGTGTGTGGCGCGGTTACATCGCGTTTATGGGTGTGATAAGTAAGACTCTAATTATGTTGAATTTAATTTGCTTGCGGCTAGATGACTTTTGGAACGAATACTGAACGGAGGCGAATTGAAAAGGTGTTTCTTATGTGTTATGCTGGTTCCTGAAATTATATATAAAGAAAGAGAACGTTGTAAATTACAAAACACGGAAAATCAACAACAATCGGTTCAACAAAATATTCGTGCCATAAATATTCCCCTCTACGGTAGGTACGGTGATTGCGGAAAGAGAGGTTGAAATAGGAGACGTATCATGGAACTCATCACGGCGAGGTGGAACGGTCTGGTCGGCGGTGTTCGTCTCGTTGTTAACCTCCGGTGTTTGTATGTTGTTATTTCTGCTTGTTTGCGTTCGAGGTGACGATGTTGCCATTTTAAGTTTATTTAGCTGTTCTTGCATGGCTTCGAGGTCGTTAGTTCGGTCGAGGTCCTCCTTGTAGTCCGGGTCGTCGGCTGGCTTATTTTCAAACAGATTTGGGTGGCTCTTCCTTAAACAATAGCCAAGCTCTAAATGTGCTGATAAACATTGTTTTAATAATTAATAATTGTACATTTTTAAAGCATCATGGGAAAAACATCGGAAGGATATTGTTTGTTAAGAGTTCTTATAAATTTGCAAAGTAACATAGAAAAAGTCATCGAATGGGCATTCTTAGTTGACTTCGAAAACAAATTGACTCGTAGAAAAAAGACAAAACTCTTAATTTTATATTAAAAGTGTTTCAATAATTAATCGTTTATGTAAATTAGAAAGCAACATAGAAAAGAGTAATTGAATAAGCATTATTAGGGGAATCTTGCCTCTTAGAAAAAAGGCTAAACTCTTAATTTTCAATCGGAATAGTTTAAATAATCAATAGTTCTCATAAATTTACAAAGCATATAGTAAAGACTAATCTGACAAAAATTGTTATTAGACTCCGTAAGCAAATTGACTCGTTGAAAGAAAACCAAACTCTTAATTTTTAATCGAAAATGTTTAAATAATTGATATTCTCGTGAATTTGCAAAGCATCATACAAAAAATCATCGGAAAGATTCTTAGTTAATTCTGTAAAAAATTTATCTTATTCGTAGAAAAGAGGCCAAACTCTTATTTTTTATCTAAATTGTTTAAATAATTAATCTCTTTTGTACATTTACAAAGCAACATAGAAAAGAGTCATCGGATAAACATTATTATTAGACTATTGACTCCTAGAAAAAAGGCACATTCTTACTTTTTTAATCAAACTAGTTTAAATAATCAATATTTCTTGTAAATTTACAAAGGACATAGAAAATACTCATCGGATAAACATTCTTATTCGACTCCGTAAACAATTTGACTCGTAGAAAGAAAACCAAACTATTAATTTTTAGGTTGAAATAGTTAAAATTATTAATTGTTTTTGTCAATTTGCAAATCAAAATAGAAAAGACTCATCGAATAGACATTCTTAGTAGGCTCCGTAAATAAATTAACTCGCAGTTCTTGTAAATTTGCAAAGTAAAACTAGTAGATAAAGACCAAACGCTTTATTTTTTAATCGAAATTGTTTAAATAATTAATAGTTTTTGCTAATTGGTAAAGCAACATAGAAAATCCCTCATCAGGAAGATATTCTTAGTTTACTCCGTAAATAAATTATACCTATTCGTTGAAAAATACCCAAACTCTGAATACATTTATGAAAATTATTCGAATAATTAATAATTATTGTAAATCTGCATAATATCGTACATAATCATTTTTAGAAATACATTCTTTGTTAAATGTGGACATAAATTTATTCGTAGAAAAAAGATCAAACTTTCAATTTTTTAATCGAAACTGTTTAGATAATTAACAATACTTATAAATTCACAAAGCAACGTAAAAAAGTGTCATCGGATAGACATTCTTAGTTGGCTTCATCAACAAATTGTACATATTCGTTGGAAAATACAGAAACTCAGAATGCCTTTATGAAAATTGCTCAAACAATCAATAATTATTGTAAATTTGCAAATGAACATAGAAAAGACTCATCGGATAGATATTCTTAGTTAACTCCGTAAACAAATTGACTCGTAGAAAGAGGGTCAAAATCTTAATTTTTTGATTAAAATTGTTTAAATAATTAATAGTTCTTATAAAGTTGCAAAGCAACGTAGGAAATCCTTCATTAGGAAGGCATTCTTATTTGACTCCGTGTATACATTTAATCGTAGAAAAAAGGCCGAGCTCTTAATTCTTTAATCGAAATAGTTCAAATAATCAATAGTTCTTGTAAATTTACAAAGCACATACAAAAGACTTATCGGATAAACTTTTTTATTAGGCTCCGTAAACAAACTGACTCGTAAAAACAAAAGAAAACTGTCAATTTTTAGATTGAAATAGTTTAAACAATTAATAGTTCTTGTAAATTTACAAAGCAAAATAGAAAATCCCTCATCAGGAAGACATTCTTAGTTGACTTCGTAAACAATTTGACTTGTAGAAAAAAAGCAAAACTGTTAATTTTTTGATTTAAATTTTTCAAATAATTAATATTTCTTGTAAATTTACAAAGCAACATAGAAAAGACTCATCGGATAGAAATTCTTAGTTGACTCCGTAAACAAATTGCTCCTATTCGTTGGAAAATACCCAAACTCTGAATATGTTTATGAAAATTGTTGAAATAATCACTAATTATTGTAAATGTGCCTAATATCCTACAAATAGTGATTTAGGAAAGTGGTTTAAATAATTAAAATGCTTGAAGATAAAATAAATATTTAAAAAAGCGAAAATGAGCCTCAGTCGAATTTAGGAAATCTTGAAAGAAATTGAACGTATTCTTTAAAAAACAGCCATTTATGAAAATAGTTTAAATAATTACAAAGTTTGAAGATTAAATTAATTTAAAAAAATGAGCTCCACTCTAATTCGGCACGATTGCTGTAACTTAATCGTAGAAATTTTTATATCCATAATGTAAACAGATCCCTCGAACTTACCTTGACGCCGCGCCGTAGAACTGCTGTAACGCTTTTTCTATCAACGCATGGGAAACGTAACGCTTTTTCGATGAAACAACTTTCAAATATAGGATAGTTTTATCTCCTTGAAATTCTTTCGGAATTCCTTGAAAGTTTCTAAAGTTTATTTTTGAAATATTTAGTAATCTAAATTTCTAACAGAATTTAAGTTTAAAATTCGACTTCAATCTCTTCTATTCTTCTAAATATTTCTTGAATTTACTCGATTTTTACATTCTCGTTCATGAGTGTGTAATGTAATCGTCCAAATTTTCGATCCCTGGTTTTTGACGGATCTTTTCGATTCGGCACGCACAGAAACGAAAATCATACAATTTTGTCGGTGCCTGCCTGCCTGTCTTTAGGTCTGCATGTCTGTATGTCTGTATGCCTGTATGTCTGTATGTATGATAACCTGAATGTTGTAGCCACGCTAACTTTTGAACGATTTCTCCAATCGAGTCCGTATTTCATACACTTCTGAAGGTCCCTAAAATGAAGGTTAAGTTCGTTAATCAGACATTTCCAACCAAAATTTAAAAACTGAGAGCATTTTTTAAATTTTTAAATTTTTTTACAAATTTCATACATTTTTGTCAACGTTTCTCATAGATGGGTAAAAGACTTGCAAATTACCTAAATAAAACGTTTTATTTTGATGAAAAATAGAAAAGTTATATACTTTTCAAAAAATAGAAAAAAAATATGTCCGCTGCGTGGGCACATTCTCGTTGCGTGCAGCGCTACGCGCCTAGTTTGAGCGCGCCTCAGGGGCGCGTGAACGCTCTCGCGCTTTCGTTTTCTTACGTTTAATGCGTACACATTAAGTAATTCTTTTCAAATATTGTAAATACTATAACTTAAATCGAAAACTGATTTAAACTTCTGAGGAATTTCAGCCATAAATTACAACAGCATTTTTTTCGATTTGATTTTAAAGAAGGTTCTCAAAGCACCTACGGCTTTGACGATTACATTCTCATTACGAAACTCATGTTCGATAATTCGTGTCCACTTGAAAAACTTCATCAAAATAATTTGCAAATCTTGTCAAAATCGACTAAAAATAACGTTTTAAACTTATGGATCTCTTAAAAAATCAAAATTGCATATTTTTGAATATGATCCAACTTTTGAACTTTTGTTCAAAACATATATTTTACATCTAGTAGAAATTCGAATTGATATTTCTGAACTTATTAAATGATTTTTTATTACTTTTTTAGAAAATTTTCAAAATGTTTAAAAGCATATAACTTTTTGATGTTGTATCGAATTTAAAAATGTCATTAGGACAATTTGCATTTATTTATGACGCGCATCAGAAAATTTGACAAAAATTTCTACAACTCATAAACAATTTTTATTCAAATTTTGAAAAAGCTAAAGTTTTGTGAATTTTTGTCTGATCGAAAAATGTAACTGACATAGTTTCTAAATATATTTGATATCTAGTGATGAATTGAAATGAATTTTTTAAATCTTTTATAAAAAAATATATTTTTTATTTCTCTGAACATTTTCAAAATTTTCAAAAGTATATAACTTTTCTAATTTTCACCAGAATAAAAATGTTTATATGGAAAATTTGCAAGTCTCCTACCCATATATAAGAAACATTAAAAAAATTTAAATTTGAAAAAACATTTTTTTTCAAATTTTGATTACACTACACTCTCATGAATGAAAATGTAACAATATTTTCTTGATAGATCTAAAAATTTCATTCAAAATTTTCACTAAATAGCAAATATATTTTACAACTATTCTAGCTGAATTTTTCGATTAGCCCAGAATTTAAGAAATTAGAGCCTCTATAACCTAACTGTTGAGCGCGAAGCGCGATTATTGCAATGAGAATGTAATCGTCAAGGCCGTAGGTGCTTTGAGAATCTTCTTTAATGTCAAATTGAAAATATGGAGGTTAACACAAAAACCGAGCGCGGAGCGCGAGGTAAATTCATCAATGAGCGCGGAACGCGAGATAAATATATTATCGAGCGCGAAGCGCAAGAACAAACAGTCGCGCGCCTTAGGCGCGCTTAAACTTGCGAGCCGCACGCCTAGCGCGCTACGAGTATGTGCCCGCAAAGCGGGCAGATTTTTTTTACTTCTTAATATTACCCAATTGAAACATTTTGCTTTAAAATCTTCTGCACTCTTCTTTTAAATTTGAGGAAATCCTTTGATATGTTAAAAAATCTTTTATAATTTTGTCTTAAAGCACTTTTAAAAAATAAAAAATCATTTAAAACTTTCAAACGAATATTAGAAAAATAATTTTTTTTCTAATCTTGTCAGGCATATAATCTTCTAATCTTTGAAAATTATTCAAATTTCTCGTGCTCTTTTTTTAATTCTGCAAAATTAAAAAAATTGTATATGCAATTTTTCAGATTCTTTGAAAATTTTTGAAATCTTCTGTAATGTTTTAAAATGTTTTAAAATAATCTCTTAAAATTAATTTTTCGAAATGAAAAAGTATTTTAATTATTTCTAGGAACCTAAAAGATTTTTTTTATTTGCATGAAACCTTGCAGAATTCTTAACAAAATTTTCACAAGTTTTGATTATTTTGAATTGTTTCAAAATTTCTGAATATTTCTTAAACATACTCAAATCTAAAAGCAAATTTTTCAAAGAAACATAAAATTTAACAAAAAATTGTGCAACAAAATTGCGCAGGACGGCTTGATAAGAATTAGGTTCCTTATTTTTTCTTAAATTATATAACATGGCAAAATTGCAAAATTTTGCTACACCCTCTTTTACACCCTTTTTAAAATGCTTAAGAAATAATAACAAATTTATCTTTTTAATTGAAAATCTAAAGATATGTTTAAAAAGTTAACTATTCTGTTGTGAATTCCATTTTTTTTTTTGGTTCAAAATATTTCTCAGTTGAACATTCATTTCTTACATCGAAAATTAAACTATTTTGCAGAAAATTAAATTTTTTATCTGAAAATGTAACTGTTCAATTTATGGTCAAATATTTATTTCTGACTCTTAATATTCATTTTTAAAGTTGAAAATTGATGTTTTTTTTTATAATTTAAATGTTCTGTTAAAAACTTGTTTTTTTTTATTTGAAAAAAAATTTCTTATACTGAAAATTTAACTGTATTATTTTTGGTTGAAAATTTGTTTATTTGAAAATTTAACAATTTTTTTGAAAATTTGTTGTTTTTTATTTTGCTTGAAAAGTGACCTTTCCCAGTTGAAAAAAATCTATTTTGGTAAAAAATTATTCTTGCTTAAAAATCCATCTATTTTAATTAAGAATTCATTTCTTTGGCTGAAAATGCATTTTCTGGTACAACTTATTTTCTTTTGGTATGAAATCATTGAAAGTTTATGTATTTTTTGGAAATTAAATTATTCTTCTGAAAAATTGTTGGTTGTCAATTTATTTTTTAAACTGATAATGTAACCGGTTTTTGTTGAAAAGTGATGTATTTTGTTAAAAATTAGTTTTTTTGTTGTTTTAAAATTGATTAAAAAATGTTTGAATTTCTGTTTTCATATAAAAATTATTGGTTTGAAAATAAACTTATTTGTTTGCAAATTCAATTTTTTGCTTAAAAATTTTAATATTTTGTTGAAATTTTGATTCTTTGGGGTTGATTTTTATTTTTCAACCGAAAATGTAACTATTTAATTTTTCGTTCAAACATTATCTTCTTAGTTGAAAATTCAATTATGTGGTTGAAAATTCATGTATTTTATTACAATTTCGTCCTTCTTAGAAAAATATTAGTCTTTTTGTACGTAAATTAATTTATTTTGTTGAAAATTTGTCTATTTTGTTGTAGATTCGATTGCTTTATTGGCTTAAGGGCATGTGGTACTTAGAAAATTATCGATTTTACCAGTTTTAGGTTCCGACGGCTTTTTTTCTTTAATAATCAATATTTTGTCTTAAAAATTTGGGACATGATAGCGACCATGCTAACGGACGTCCCCGCACACTTCATTTGTTTTTTTTTTTTTCAAAAAATTTTTTGATATTGCTAACAACGTGCGTATATTTGGAGGTTATGTATGTTATAATTCTACTGTGCGTTACTTCCAAATTACACAATATTTATGGCCGAAAACTTTGGACTTGCAAATAAACATAGTAACTAATCTCCCGGAACTAACCTTGTTTGCAGGCAATCAAAAAACTTTAATTCATAAATAATTTCCTAGTGGCGAAAAATTGAACATTAGTTTCAAAGTTTCATGCTGTTTCATACGCCCTCTACGCCGAAAATTTCAAAATTTATCTATCTACATTACCAGCTAGGCTGGTACGATATTTTATTGCACCATAATTATTCTAGAGTGCTTATCGACAGAATCGGTACGATAGAGACCTATATTATCGGAATGACAGAGAGCTAAAAATCACCCTAACCACAAAATAATACACATGCATAAAATTTGGTAATTAGCACAATAACATTTTTTTGTTATTATCCCTGAAAAAAAGAGTCCGGGGACGTCCGTTATGATATTTTATAGCATCTCCGAATTCAGTTTTAAAAAATTTTCATTTTTGTGGAATAAAGCCGTCGGAACTGTACCCGAATGACCACACGACGAAGTATCACATGCCCTTAAGGTGAAACGGTAACTTCCTCCAAATAGTTTCAGCAAAACCACTCGCAAAATAATGCATTAATTCAAATTTTGTTTTTTGCACTGTTAAAAGTATATCGAAATCTATTGCGGGCTTCTCTTCAAAATTAATTTTTTTCATTTTTAAAAATTTTTATTAACAAAATCTGAGATTATTGAATTCCGAAAATTTTGGATGTTAAAAATGGGAGAAGCCCGCCATGCGGAAAGTACTAATAAACATAATATCAATAAAAAAAGATTAAATTATTCATTTATTTAAACAGGGTTTACTGCTACATATACTGATAAGGCGGGCTTCTTTCGAAATCAAATTATATCCGAAATTACACTTTTAGTATTTAAATAAAATAGAAGTGATTATTAATCAATTTATCTTTCCGTAGATTTCGGTAAAAAAGTGTTTTCTTCTACCAAAACACACGCAAAATAATGCAAAATTTGCACTTTTGTTTATTTAATGTTGATTGACATACTTTTCTATTTGGCGGGCTTCTCTCGAAATTAAATTATATTCTAAACTACAGTTTTAATTTAAATAAAATAAAAGTGATTATTAATCAATTTATGTTTCCGTAGATTTCGGTAAAAAAGTGTTTTTTTTTTCTACCAAAACACTCGAAAAATAATGCAAAATTTGTACTTTTGTTTATTTAATGTTGATTGATATACTTTTCTATTTGGCGGGCTTCTCTCGAAATTAAATTATATTCGAAACTACAGTTTTAATATCAATAAAATAAAAGTGATCATTAATCAATTTATCTACCCGTAGATTTCGGTAAAAAAGTGTTTTCTTCTACCAAAACACTCCAAAAATAATGCAAAATTTGCACATTTGTTTATTTAATGTTGATTGACATACTTTTCTATTTGGCGGGCTTCTCTCGAAATTAAATTATATTCGAAACTACAGTTTTAATATCAATAAAATAAAAG
>NC_046658.1:30605573-30631211 GCF_010883055.1 Belonocnema kinseyi
AAGCTATCTAAGGATGGTACTATAGAACGCCACCTCAAGGTAGGCCTAGTGGCGCCATCTCTTGGTCAGGCCGGAAACTTATCAATCCACCCTCGTACGTTATTTTAAGAAAAAAGTAACCTACGTTACTTAAAGAACTTTAAATACTATTTGTACTAAATTAAGTATGTATGGAGTCTAATTGCTAATGAAACATGCGGGTTTTTTATGATTTACAGAAGTTTTTAATCATTTGTATACTTTTTTGTAGTTTGTAGTTTTTTCATAATTTGCCTTTTTTTGGAAAAAATTCTTGATTTAAATTGATTTACATTTTAAAAAATAATAATTTTCAACCAAAATAAAAATAATAATTTACCAACAAAGACAAGTTTTAAATCAAATTTAAAAGTTTATGATAACCATTCGTATAAACAATTCTTGTGGTAAAATATATAAAATTTACGATTGTTTAAAATTATAATTTTCTTTAATCGCCAGAACGACTACCAGAATTGTTTACAACAATGATTATTATAAATTTTTCCATTAGTGTTGTAATCAGTTATTAAAGCTTAAAAAATTGTCATGTACACACTGTCAGTTTCTCCATACTTTAAGTGACAAAATTATTATTAAAAAAATAGGGGAAACAAAACTTTGGAGCGCTAAGCTCTTTGGAATTTAATCTACTTTAATTTTAAACAGAAAACTTCAACACTATATTCCGTTTAAATGTCCCATGTAACATAATGCAGAAGCCGCCGGTTGAGAAACGTCCAGCTTCGAGACCAAGTCCAGCGCTGAACAATAGAAAAGGCTCACCGAGGGACCGAGCAGCCTGCGGTACCCTGAGATCGTCATAAGCCGTTTTTTTAGTCAAAATTATTTTTTTTACATGAAAATTTAAATTTTTTATTTTGGTTAAAAATGAATCTTCTTTACTTGAAAACTAATTTCCTTCGTTGAAAATTCAATTTTGTATCCAAAAATTTAACTAGTCCATTTTTAGTTTAATACTTATTGTGTCAGATTAAAATTCGTTTCTAAAGATGAAAATTAAACAATTTTGTTAAAATTTTTTTCTTAAAAAATTATTTTTTTAATTAAAAATTTATCTTCTAACATCTTTTGTGGCAAATTATTCTTCTGTTTTGAAATTCAGTCAAGTCGGAAGAGCTCGTGTTCCGGCTCGTGCATTTTTGGCTTTAGACGAGGCTGGTCTTTCCAGCATTTAACAGAGCCGACTCACCGACACGCTACGTTTGCATGTGTTTCCCCTAGATTGGAGAGTAGTGGGGGCCGAAAAATCCCTCGTTCTGGAGACAATGAGTCTCGCTGACAAGACCATAAGTCACTGTTTAAGATAATCAATCACTTATTCTAGTTTGATAGACGGAGCAATATGGAAGAGTCTGCACCTTCAGTAAGCTTATATCCTGCTGCAAGAACAGGGGTAGTATTTCGCTTTTCAAGCCGCCAAGTAGCCGAAAAAGGTCCTGGTTGACTCTAAATGTCGGCTAACCGTTTCTCATTGATGGTTCCTGATCTTCGAACTCTATGATGGCATCACTGAAGCACTCCATGAGACACAGCCTTCCTCATTAAGCCCTGCTAGATCGCCCAGATCCGGGCCCCGCTCTTCCATAGCGTCTCATGTGACGGGTATATGAACCTCCTCTTCCAGAACATTTTCGGGGTGCGCTACAGGTGCTGCTAGTTTTTGCTGCACCTTTTTTTCGATCTTACTTATTTCGGCCTCGGATATAAGGTGGTCTCGCTTAATGGATCTTAATTGATTGGAAAGATGTTGTTTAATATCTCTATGGGCGAGCTGGGAATGAAGACCCACGAAGAGACGATGCTGTTTGTCCCTGACGGGTCTTCCTGTTCCTATCCATAATCTGACGCATTCGTTGTTCAAGGCTGTATTTGGTTACTGTTCTCAAATTGGCAGCGTATCAACTACTTATCATAAGCATTCGAAAATTCATGCGCTGCCTTTGGAATTTCTTTGAAAGTGGTAGCCTGAGAGCTCCCAACCGAAACATCCTCCGCAGGAGCAGCTGATGTTCTACTGCTTACCACTTGTTGCCGATGTTCTGGTTGGAAAGTAGCCCTTTCTGGTATCTTGGTACAATTTACCTGTCTATCACGTAGCTCACCACCACCGTTTCGCATGCTGTAGCCTCAGCGGTGGCTCCAGGTGTGCCTTGACGATCCTCGAGAAGCAGCAAACGACGATATATCTTTATTAACTTCTCCATTAAATTATGGGTTCTTGGTGCTCCTCTTAGTCTCTTTCCTCTTCGTTCTCTGTCTGTCATAAGGATGTTGTGAGTTAATTAATTAAAATGTTCGAAATATTTTGGGATAATATTGTAGGCAAAAAATTAGGAGCATTTTGTAGTTTGGAGTTTGTCTTTTTCTGTCGTTATACTTAAACAGAGGCTGCGAGCATTGGAGGGGAAAACGGTCGCTCTGCATGCTTTCTTAGAGCTACCATCTTATTATTTGTATGAGAAGTTGTAAATACTTTTTTATAGCTACCAACCTTCGTACAATGTTAGGAGGAACAGTGTTTACGGGCCACGCGAAATTAACCCAGTAGAACATCTGGCTCCATCTGGCTCGCGATTGACTGAGCCTGATGCTGACAAACCAGGATTTTGGGCTTTTTTGGGGTCTTAGGCACCAATATCGATTTTTGGCGTCTTTCAGTTTTCGGAAAAAATAAACGAAGTTTTGCGGTAAAAGTGCTGCCCGCTAGCACCTCCACTACAGAAAAATACTCACAAATTATTTTTTAAAATTGACCCTTACCCTTCAAATAATCCAAAAGAAAAAAAATAAGGAATACGTACGAGAAGAAATATACCTGTAGGTGTCAGCTAGTTTTGAGCTCACTAAAAATAACAGATTATACTGCCCGAAACTAACCCATCACACAAACAGCTACACCTAACTAAAAATATAGGTGTTAAACAAAACAAACAAGAATATAAATCAAAATTCATTGGTTTTGCGGGGTTTACAAAACACTGTTAAAAAATCGCTAAATGATAAAGAATCATACTGTTCACTCTCGAAAATTCTGAACTATTCCCACAACCCCACAGTATTTACAAAAAAATTAAATAAAAAAAGACCCTTGGCGAATTTAACCAGATCCTCCTCGGCTTCCACCAACTAAAAAATCCATAAAGATTTAAATTATAAATATTTACCACAAAGACTTTCCCAGAAATATTTTTCATATCCTCATCTCCACATTTACATTAAACGAAACTTGCGAACTACCCTTATCACACTTAAATAACCAAGTCTCAACCCTCCATTAACTAAAACCTCCAAAGCAATCTCAAATTAAAAATAACCACCCCAAACACCTTTTAAACATTCTAATTAATAAAGCTATCTTCACAGTAATATTGTACATCACCTATGAAATAATCACCTTATGAAAGATTCACCTTCCATCAATCAAGGTGGTACAAAATATTTCAAATAAAAATAATTACCACATACAATTTTTTTAAATTCTTGTTAATATACCTGTTCCTACAGTAATATTATACGACCTCTAGGAACATTTAATGAAGGAAGTTTCACCTTCGATCAATCAAATAATGGTACAAAATATTACAAATTAAAAATAATCAACGCACACCGCTTTAAATGTATCTGGTAGATATATTCATCCTCACAGTAGTATTCCACAGCTCTCCAGAACTACCCCTGTCAATTTTCATTAATGCAGCCTGAGCTGTATTCAACTAAAAACGCCAAAAAATTGAAAATAAAAAAAATGACCCCCAGAAAACATTTCAACACTGTAGTTGATAAAGCTATTCCTCTAGTAATATTTCGCAAGCCGTAGGAGCTACCCCTATAAAATTTAACGAATCCAGTCCCAGTGATCCTCAACTAAAACTACGAAAAAAATGTAAAATTAAATAGAATCACCTAAAACAACTTTTTAAGACCCTAGTTAATATATCTATCTCAACAGTAATATTTTACGACTCTTAGCAATTACCCGTATCACATTTAGCGAACCAAGTCTTACCTTCCATAAATTAGAACGTTAAAAAATATTTCAAATTAAAAATAATCACCACACACAGCTTTTCAAATCTCTAGTGGATATATCCAGCCTCGCAGTAATACTCTACAACCGCTAGGGATTGCGGAATATTACTGTAATTTTATATATATCAACTAAAGACTTTAAGAGTTGTGGGTATTAATTATTATTATTTTTTTTTTGCAATTTTGTTGAAATTAACTGAAGTCTTGGAAAGTTGTGTGTGTTGATTATTTTTAATCTGAACTGTTTTTTACCGTTTTAATTGATGGAAGGTAAGACTTCGTTCATTAAATTTGATAGGGCTAGTTTCTGGGGGTGGGTTGAATATTACTGTCAACGTGGATATATCTAATAGAGAATTGGAAAACTGTGTGTGGTAATTATTATTAATTTGAAATATTTTGTACCGTTTTAATTGACGGAAGGTGCGATTTAGTTCGAGTAGTTCCGGGGAGTTGTGGAATATTACTGCGAGAATGAATATATCTATCAGAGACTTGGAAAGATGTGTGTTGATTATTTTTGATTTGTATTATTTTTTACCATTTTAATTGATGGCAGGTGAGACTTGGTTCGTTAAATATGATAGAGATAGTTCCTAGGGTTCGTATAATACTACTGTGGGAATAGATATATTAACTGGAGTCTTCAAAAATTAAATGTGGTAATTATTTTTAATTTTTAATATTTTTTACCGTTTTAATTGACGGAAGGTAAAATTTTCATGCGGTGAGTATCTCACAGGTGACGTGGAATATTACCGTGAAGATAGATTCAGTCATTACAGTACCTATTCTCGCAAAAAATGTGAAAGGTGACATTTTGTTCGATAATAGGTGACAAGTAGGTTATGAAAAAATGTTAAATAAGACAAAGAAACATGTAATTCAACACTTATTAGCTCTTTATTATTCGAACTAATCAGAACTTTGCTTTTCTACACTTATATTTATACTTTGGTTCAAATAACATATTATCACATGAGTTGACAACCCGTGTAGGAATACAATCAGGGATCCGGCCGGGTCCCAGTCGGATAGCCCCGCTTTAAGCCGGGTGCTGGTTGGGGAATCCGGCTGGGATCCGGCTAAAAACGTCACGGTAAACTGGTCGGATCCCGTCTTCAATTCTGGCCGGGATCCGGTCGGGTAATCTGCCCAAAAAGCGGTTAAGAAATGTTGCTTCAGGCGAGAAATTGGTAACTTGTTTTGTCTTTTAAAGCTCATCGTAAAAATTACGGTGAACTTTATAAGTCAAATGAAGTGAACCAATTCTGGCAAGAAAATTGGAGTAGAATTTCATTCCCTGATGATAGAATCTCATAGCAATTTGGAAGCCACGTGGTGATTTAAGGTTAGGAAGGAAGAAAGTAAAAACTGTATACACAAAACTATATTTTAATTCAAAATAAGAATTATTCGCGCACTAAGTGGGGGATTCAAACTAATTACTGAAATGAGGTTGATTTTAACTACGAGTCTCGATTTTATTTGCGAACTTCGAAGAGACGACGCGACGTGAGTGCAAGGAGCATTCTCGTTCCAGGGGCGAAACTGAAAATTACTGAGTGTCTATGCAGACGACAGACACAGCAGGCGCTATATATGGCGGTAAATTTGAAATTGTACAGGCTAAACATTGTCTGAATATAGAGAAGTTTATAAAAATTGTATCATTTCTGTTGTTGCACATAGCAGAATCGATAACAGTTTAATTTAAAATGTTGAATTATTTGAAAAAATTTAATGTTTTTTTTTTAAAGAATTTAAAGAAGCTCATTTTTGTTTCACTGATCTAATAAATCTTTAAATTATAATTTTAAAATAATAATTCATCTAGCATCCATAATTACGCCTTTGATAATATCACGGCTCTTAAAAAATATGTAATTTCTACAAAAACATTAACCTGACCAGTGTCCAGCTGGCTCCCGACCATGGGACAGTGTCTCCAGAACGTGGGATTTTTCGGCCCCCACCACTCTCCCATCTGGAAGCGACACATTCAAACGTAGCTGGACGGTGAGTCGGCTCTGCTACATGTTGCGTAGGCCAGCCTTCTGTAGAGCCGAAAATGCACGAGCACAAGCCCGAGTCCCCCCGACTTCATGATTCGTTTTCGGTGGCAGACTGGCTATTTGGAGGAGGTTTTAAGCAAACTGAATTTCGCAGGGTGTCAAGAGAATGAAAGTTCAGGCAATTTATTGCGCAATTTTGTTTCACGAAAATGAAAAACTCCAATACATTTTAAACTATATTTAAAATTCTCAATAAAGAATCTGAAGATTTTAAGGCAATATTTTTCATTTTGCCGAATTTCAAAGAAAATCAGGACAAATTTAAATAGTTTTAAATGATTTTTAATGATGATTGGTTGGAAAATTTGTAATCACTTTTAATTTTAAAAAACTGACTTAATGAGAATATTAAAAAAGGTTTTTAAACACGTGAAAGGATTTCCTAAAATTAAAAAGAAGACTGCAGAAGATTTTAAAGCGAAATCAGAAACTTAGATTTTTAAAGAATTCAAACATAAACTTTAGAAACTTTAAAGGAATTCCGAAAGATTTCAAGGAGGGAAAGCTGTTTTTCTTAAAATTCCTGGGAAAAATTGAGAAGATTATGAGTCAATTTTTTCACATCTTGAATTAAGGAACATAATTCTTATTAGGCCTTCTCGTGAAATGTTGTTACACAATTTTTTAAATTATATGTTGCTTTAAAAATCTACTTTCAAATTTGAGTAAGTTTAAGAGATATTCAAAAATTTTAAAAGGATACAAAAATAATAAAAACTTGTAAAGGTTTTTCAAGAATTTGGTAAGTTTTCATGAATACGAAAAAAAATATTTTAGGTTCCTAGAAATAATTAAAATAATTTTTTATTTCGAAAAATTAATTTTATAGGAGATTATTTTAAAGCATTTCAAAATATTCAAAAAGAGATCAAAAATGGTCAAAGTATCTGAAAAAGTTTAAAGGCCATTTTTTTTAATTTTGAAAAATGAAAAAAAATCAGGAAAAATTTGAATAATTTTTAAAGATTATAAAACCTGAGAAGATTAGAAAAAAAAAGAATTATTTTCTTAATTATCATGTGCACATTTTGAATGAGATTTAAAAAAATTTTATTTTAATTACACGTAAAATTTGTTGAATTATTTCTAAAAATTTGGAAACATTAAAAATTGTAGTGTTTAAATACACTTAACATTTAAGATTTTTATATTAAATTTTGATAAGATATAATTGATATGTATGTAAAATGAAAAAATAATATTAAAAAGTCGATAAACGAAGGACTTTCAGATAATGAAAGATAATGAAAGAAACTCCTTGGAAAAAAATGTTAATAATTGTTTTGGAATGAATTCTAACAGAAAATTTAAAAAAGATGACAAAACATTTTTTATTAATTCATAAGATTCGAAAATAATTAAAACTTGTAAAGATTTTTAAAGGAATAATTAGCATAATTTTTTATTTCAAAACAATTCATTTAAAAATATTATTTTTAAACATTCAAAAACATTGCGAAAGATTTCAAATATTCTTAAAGCATCTGAAAAACTTTAAAGGCATTTTTTTAATTTTGGAGAATTAAAAAAAAATTAGGAAAAATTTGATTAAGTTTTAAAGATTAGAGATTGGAAGTTCTGACAAAATTAGAAAAACATAATAATCAAGTGAATTCAGGAAGTAGTTGGTAGACTTGAGGAGATTCAAACAAAATTTAAATATAAGAAGTGTTTTAGAAACGCAAGATAAACTTTAGGAACTTTAAAAGAATCGCGAAAGGTTTCAGGAGAATAAACAAAGTTTCTTCAAATGCTTGGGAAAATTTAGAAGATTATAAGGAAATTTTTTTCTACATTTTGAATTATTTTTTTCATTTTTGCGATAAAAACTCAAGAGAGTTACCAATATCTTATAGAATTTAAAACGTTTTAAATAGATAATAAATATATTCGAAAATCTTTTTTTTTTAATTTTCTTAAGAATCTTATAATAATTATTTACATATAAATTTTTAAACAAATTGATAATATTTATTTTCTTGTATATGAAATCTTTACAAAATCTTTTATGCCTTAAAATACTTATCTCAAAATTACAAAATTTAGCTATTAAAATTTTATTTTAATTGTAAAATAATTGTGATTGGAAATTGATTGTAAATAATTGTAAAATAAATCCAATAAAATTTATTTTATGAAGAAATATCTCATGATTATAAAAAGAGAAAAAAATTGTAAATGTAAGTCTTTGTAACATTTTAATAACTAATTAACATATTTTAAAATTATTTTTCCTTGATTCTGGCCGAGGGTCATACGTGGTACAAAAAGCCGTCGTGAAATTTCAAATAAAAACTGACATTAATTTTTTTAAATAAAAATACTAATACTTTTATAAATATTGCCAAAATTTATTTGAATATGATACACATTGATTTTTATTTAAAAAATTCCTGTAAATAGCTGGTGTTTTACAAATTTTGCGATATTTGTGTGCCATGTTTGACCTTAGGGAATATATTTCAGGAATAAAATTATAAAAATATATCCATTAGTTAGTAAAAGGCTAATGAAGAATCGCCTTTCAAATTATAGTTGAAGTTGAAGAAATAGATATTTCTCTTATCGTTTTTCAGCATGTGATTTTTCACTAAACGCAAAGCAGATTGAAATACACTTGAAAAATAAAAATAAGAAAGTTCAGAAATTCATGAAGTTTTCTGTTCAGAAAATTCCACACATTTTTTAATAAAATTTCTTTCCACGCCACATTCAAAGGAAAATTTTACAACATTTTGTCAAATGATTAGTCTTTTGAATGAGGTCAAGTTAATAACTTTTTGCCTTTTTCTCTTTAAATCCTCAAAATTGTGATTATAGCCTAAAATAGAATGAAAAGAGATGTATAAAAAACGAGCCTAGAGGACTTTAAATGATTTATTTTTTTGGATTTAAAAAAATATTCAAAAAATTCGAGTCTTTTTAAAAGATTTTTAGGACATTTAGAAGTTTGGAAGATATCAATGAATATTTTATACATTTTGGGAAATTTTTTCAATGTTTTTAATATTTCTAATACGTTTAAAACAAAATAAATTCCAAAAAAATATTATTAACTTACTACATTTTTCTTTAAATTTAAAAAAAGCATTCAAGATGTAAAAAATTGGACTTATGTAATCTTCTAAATTTTTCACAGAATATTAAGAAAAATAATTTTATCTCCTTGAAATCTTTCGGAATTCCCTTAAAGGTTCTTAGGTTTATTTTATATTTTTTTGAATCTTTGAAAATCTACATTTCTAAAAAATTTAAGTTTAAAATTAGATTTGAATCTCTTCCATTCTTCTAAATATTCCTTTAATTTACTGGATTATTTACGTTTTTTAAAATCTTTAATCTTATCAAATTTATACATTTAGCTTTAAAATCTTCTACACTATTCTTTTAAATTTTAGGAAATCGTTTGATGTGTTTCAAAATCTTTTTGAATTTTTTTAAAGCATATTTTTGAAAATAAAAATTATAAAATATTTTCAAACGATTATTAGAAAAATAATTTTTTTTTTAATTTTCAGACCTTCTAATTTTATCATATTTAAGAATTATTCCTTATTTTTTTTTAAAATTATATAATATGGCAAAAATTACGAAATAATGTTAAAAAATGTGATCTTTTTTTAATTTTCTCTCAGAATTCATTCCATTCCATTTTTAGGTGAAAAATAATGTTTTAATTGAAAATCCAATTATATGTTTAAAAATTGAACTATTCTGTTTTAAATTCGATTGTGGGTGTGTTTTAAAACATTTTTCAGTTGGAAATTCATTTCTCCCATCGAAAGTTAAACTATTTTAAAATTAAAATTTTTTAAAATAACTGGTTTGGTTGATAATTTCACTGTTTTGTTGAAAAATCGATTTTTTTATTGTTGAAAAAAATTTTTCTTATACAAAAAATGTAACTGTATCATTTTTAGTTGAATTTTTTTAGTAGGAAATTAACCTTTCTCAGTCAAAAATTCTTCTATTTTGGTAGAAAATTATTCTCCTTGTTTAAAAATTCATCTATTTTAATCAAAAATTCATTTCTTTGGATGAAAATCCATTTTTTGGTGAAACATCTTTTATTTTGGTATAAAATGGTTAAAAGTTCATATTTTCTTAAATTGATTTTGAAAATTATGAATTTCTGTTTTCGGTAGAAAGTTTTTGGGTTGAAAATTAAATTATTTGTTTGCAAATTTAATTTTTTGCTTGGAAATTTAAACATTTTGTGGAAACTTTGATGTCTTGGAGTTGATAATTATTTTTCAACTGAAAATTTATCTGTAAATTTTTCGTTGAAACATTATAATTTTAGTTGAAAATTAATTTCTTTCGTTGAAAATTCTATTTTTTATCTGAAAATTTAACTAGTCCATTTTTGATCAAATACTTATTGTTTTAGTTTAAAATTCGTTTCTATAGATGAAAATTGATCAATTTTGTTGACACTTTTTTTTTCTTGAAAATTTTTCTTTTTAGTTATGAATTTATCTTCTTTGTTGGTGAATTATTCGTCTTTGAAAATTAATTTGTTTTAGATAAAAAATTGATTTCTTTTGTTGAAAATTCGCATTTATTTGGGTTTAAAATTAATTTTTTCAACTACAAGCTTCAGTATAAACTACAAGGTTTAAGTTAAAAAATGTATTTTTAAAATTAATTTCTTAGGTTGAAAACTTAACTATTTTGTCGAAAATTTGTTTTTTATTTGTGAAAAATCAATTGTTTACTAAAATTATGACTAAGGCATGCAGAATAAAATTTGAAACATTTTAGACCCAGAAGTCTTGTCTCCTATATCCATTTACATAAAGTCCATTATATTTGCCTCTTTGCAATAAGCATAATAGTTCTAAGGTAACTCAGGATTTCAAAACCTGAATAGATTTGAGGAGCAGCTAGATCGTCATTCGTGAAGTCGGGAGAGCTCGGGTTCCTGCTCGTGCATTTTCGGCTTTACACGAGGCTCGGCTTCGCAGCATTTAACAGAGTCGACTCACCGACACGCTACGTTTGAATGTGTCGCTCCCAGATGGGAGAGTGTTGGGGGCCGAAAAATCCCACGTTCTGGAGACCCTGCCATGGGATATAACCAGGGTTGGCCCGGCCAGTAACCGGCCGGCCTCAGACTACGTGATTCGAGAAAAATGTAGCCGGACCGGCTCCCGCCCGATTCCTGTCCATGAAACCCAGCCAGAGGTAGCCCGGCCGGGATCCGACCAGAAACCTTGTTGTATTGGGCCAACCGGGGAAATTTCTACACGGGAACTTGTACATATTTGAAGAATACATCTACGCTAACGAATTTTCAATGCGTCTTCTCTTTACCGCACTATCTATTAAATTAGACTTTTGAATTTAACGCTCATTAATACTTTATTAAACAAACTAATAATCATAATGGAATACTTTGTTCTTATATAATTATTTTAATGCTTTGTAGTATCAAAATATTATATTATCACATGAGTGGATAGCTTAAATATGAATAAATCTACGTCGACGAATTTTCAATGCGTCTTTTTTTACCGCACTCTCTATCAAATCGGAATTCTTTGGTCTAATTTTGACTGGTAATTTATACACTGTTATTTTATCACTATCTCATCAGTCTTTTTCTCCATTGCATTTTTAATGCATTCTGCATAGATTCAGCGTCTCTTCTAGCAGTTTTATACTCCTGTTCTGCCGCTTTTAAATCATTTTCTAAATTCTTAACAATCTGTTTCTCTTTTCGAAGATTCTTCAATTGTGCTTCTTCTTTTGCCTTGTTTTCTGCATCTACCCGAGTCAAAATATAGGTCCTTCTTTGACAATCTTCACGCTAATATTGGTAGGGGCTATGGTTGTAAAGCAGAGGATATTTCCATACGATTTTTGCCCCTACTTTAGCGCTCTTATGGGCAGAAATTTCCAAATCTTTTATTTGGGGCGTCAAAATAGAGGCTTAGTTTTTGTTCCTAATTTAATGCTCCACACACTACCTCTCTGTACAGAATAAATTTATTTGACGAGGAAGTAGCAAAAGTAGAGCAAGAAGAAGACATAGTGACATTTGCGTAATGTTTCAAGTTATTTTGCGCACGGAGAAAAAAATCCATTAAATTTTATAAAACTAATCCTATAGTAGAGGATACGTTGGATAGTTTAATGAAAGTTAAAATCGTCTTTATTTTATATTGCGTTGAACTAGTCCCGAAACTATAGAGAACAGTTCTAGAAGATTATAACCGAGTTTTAGCCAAAAAAATGTTTTGTATTATTATATTATCACTATTATATTCTAATATTTGTTCACATGGTTGAGCACAAAATTAGTTACTATTACACAATCACTGCACTATTTATAATCGCACACCATGAACATTTTTATTCGCCGCGGGTTGACCCATTCTGTAAAAAATATTACTACGCTTATAATAATATATGCACTGAAATTATAGATTTTAGAAATATTACAAATTATTATTGCATATGTTATGTGCTTAAACAAGAATTAAACTAAATTGAAAAATATTTCAAAGATTTAAAAAAATGCAATATATATTTTTAGAAATTTAATAGATTTCAAAGGATTTCCAAAAATTTCCGAAGATTTCAAAATATTTAACAGACTTTAAAGAATTTAAGATAGTTCTCACGCGACAATAAAATACAAAAGTTTACGCTCAGAAAGATGCAAAAAATGACAAGTACTCTTCTGACCAATGGTGAACAATTTTTATGGAGATTGTACACTCATATAGAAGCGTCTTATATACGAATACACACATTTAAGTGACAGTTCGTAAGGAAACGACAGTGGCAACGTCGCATTTTCAATCTCGGAAAAAATTGTGTTGACGGAGTTGAGAGTTATAGACTCATTCTCTATGGAACTGTGGTCTAAGAAATACTGAGTGTCAGTGTTGCCACATAGTCACTGCCTACCCCCACCATGTGCCACGCGAGAACAGAAACATTATTCTTTACAACATTATATTTTTTATACAAAACGCTCAATAATTGTTATGTTTAAAAATAAATTCCGCACGATATTTTTATTTATATCTGTAGTTTTTAAGCTCAATGGTAAGCTTCGTTTCCATAATAGACTTTGTAATGTGGTGATTGCCCATGTTAGCTATGGGAGACCCATGCAAAAAGTACTAAACATACTTGATCGTATTTAACTCTTGAAACGGTCGAATCAGCTGAATAGGTTATGAATCGTTAGATAAAAATATTTTGTACACATTCTGGAAATTTTGAAAATCCGTAAGTAGGGTCCCATTTCGGCACAACTACCTTAAGAACATTGAAAAATGTTTGAACATGGAAAAATGTTTTTAATGAATTAAAAAAGTGTTTTTAAACAATTTTTATAAATTTCACGTCTTATCATGTTTGTAAATGTCACATAAATTTATTTATATATTGAATCATTAATGTTATGTTTTTCAGACTTTAAATATTTGGAATGAACTTTTTGTAAAGATTTTGAATATAATAAAATATTTACCGAAGAGGGTCCAAAATCAGGACCGAAACGTTCAACTAATATTTGTTTGTTTTTATTGTAACTGACCTTTCTTAACGACGACTGATTGAGTGATCTAACATAAATACAAGGTCGAGACTGGTTGATCAACGTTTAAGAACATTATTTATATATTTAAATTACTTTAACATCTTGAAAATATCTCGAACTCTTTTAAATAATTCGAAATCTTTTGAAATTCGATTATAAATTTAAAAAAATTTTATATCAAATAACTCCCATTAAATCCCTTGAAACTCCTGAAAATCTCTTTTAATCCATACAAATATTTTTAAATTACATGAAGATCCTTAAACTCTTTTGAATTTTCTAAAAATAATAAAAAATGTTTGGTGATATTTTAAATTCCTTTACAGACTTTTTAAACTATATTAAATCGATTGAAATGTCACAAAATCCCTTAAAATCACTAAAAAATATCTTAAACTCATAAAAAGTGTTTTAAAGTTTTTAAAATCTCTTGAAAATTCTATTAATTTTTGAAATTCTTCTAAAATCTTTTAAAATTCTTTAAAATTAATTAAAATCTTTTTAAATTTATTTATAAATTTAAATCTTCTTAATTTAAAAGGATTTTTTAAATCCCGTCAAAGTATTTTGAAATACATTTTTTTTTAAATCATTTTAAATAATTTGGAATCTATTAAAACTTGTAGAGCGCAAAGGAAAATTGAGGAATATGTCAGAATATTTGTGAATATTTTGAAATATTTTGGAATATTTTAGAATATCAAAAATATTTGAGATTATAAAGAATATCGAGAATACCAAGAATATTGAAAGAATACGTGTATGGGAATATTTAGTGAATGTATCAGGAATATTGGAGTGATCGACCTCTCGGCATATAGAAATAAATTGGTTTAAATATATGACATTTTGAAGACTAATTTTTTTATTTTAAGTACATGTTACATCAAAATCTTTGGTATATATTTATAACCATAAGCGATCTTATTAATAGTGCTTCTGCATAAGCTTCAGCCCTTTCATTGAAGGTCTTGCCTGCATATTCTTGAGTTTTACTTATGTCTCCTTTAAAGTTCCATATTCTCCGTAGAATTTGTAAATTCTTTTTTAACGCTCTTAAATTTTAACGCATAAAATATGTGGCGTCGTTGCCTCGACCAGGCTGTGGTCACTAATATAGGCAATCGTGAAGACATACTTTGATCCTGTTTTGTGGGCTCGTTAGATGGCTCTGTAGTACTTTCCCCCGCTACACGTCGCTCAGGGGCCAAAGTTTGATCTATCTCTCTTACTCCTTCGTTGTTTTCCGAACGTCAGCACATGTGAAACCTAACCCATTAAGAATTGTTTGAGAGCTGATATCTAATTTGTTGTCATCATTTTCGACCTGATGATTATTGTTGTAGTACACAACTGAACACTAAAAGAGGGAGCGGTACCTTCTGTATTATTACCATAAAAACAGAGTAATATTTTAAGAAAGGAACCTGTCGATAAGAAAATTGATGTTGAAAATGATGACAACATTTAAATGAAAACTGCTTTCAAACATACTTCCATCTTTCGTTTTTCCTTAGAACATGTTTTTATGAAAAAAGCAATAGAAAAACAAGTAGAAATATATAAATAATTATTCCGGTAATTATTTATGTATTTTTATTTGTTTTTCTATTGGCTTTTTCAATTTATTAAGTTTTTTAATTACATTATCTACAAATCATCTGAATATAACCTCAAGCATCTATTATCTTATCTTAAAAACCTGCGGGCTCGTTTGATGGCACCACCGTCGATTATCGGTCTGCTCTTCTAAAGCATTGAGTGACCGCAGCCTGGCCTCGACGCCTGTGACCTCATGACAGATACTTTGTTGTTTTCTCTAAAATTCCAGCTACGCAGTTTGTGAAAGCAGCAGTTTAATTGGTTTCAAATAATAAATATTAAAGTGATAACATCCAAATAGCTTCAAGAGGAAAGAAGTTTGCTCTAATTCGGTGGCTGCAAGCAAACGGAAAAATGCAAACCAGCGCTAAGATTTTAAAGATAGTTGTAAAGAACCCAGATTCAACCCCCCCCCCCATTTGTCAAACACAAGAGAAGAAACGTCAAAAGAAAAAGGTAGGAAAGATACAAATATTTTGCATTGAGTTTTTTCTGTACCAAAAAAAAGACTCCAAATTAGTTACCACATATTCTGAAGAAATAGATTTTCCTTTCTCACAATTTTCTTTTGAATTGAAGAATCATGAAATTGAATGATTTCAGATTAAAAATTAAAAAAATAGGGCAATGTGAAAACCTTAAAAATTAAATATTTTAAGATTAGATCATTGAAAATTATTTATATTTCAAAACCGTTCAAAATTAAATAATTAAAAATGGCAAAGCTTTGAATTTTAACGATTATAAATTCAAAGCGATCAAGATTGGATAATTTAATATTGAACACTATATTGAATCTTTCAAAGTTGAAGCTTCTGAAATTCTCTAATTTAAAATTGTTATTACAGAAAGAAATTATAATTTGAACTTCAAACTAATCAGGCGAATTTTTATAAAATCAATGAATTAATTGAATTATACTGAACAAACTCTGAAACTAAATAATAATTTTAAATGGAAAACATTAAAACTGAAAAAATTCTACTCCAGAACCTTGAAACTGAAAGAATTCGAACTTCATTTTAAACTATCAAAATTTATATTTACCAAACATTGTGATATTAAAACATTTTTATAATCAAAGTCTTTAAATTTTCAATTATTTGTGTTAAATTCAAATCGCTTAAAAACTAATAATTTTTAAATTGCTAATTAAACTTTCCCAAAGTCAACCAATTTTTCTCAAATTTTGAAAACATGAAAAAAAGTATAATTTCCTTTAAAAAACACCATATTTCGCTCTTGAGAAATTCTGCGATTTCAAGTGTAGGGCCCTACCTGATTCCAAATAGATTCAGTCTGCGATGATTGTTATTAATACGATATTCTCCAAAAAACCGACGTTGATTACAGTTTACTTGTAACCACTATTAATAAGATAGCCGATGGTTATAAATATATACCAAAGATTTTGATGTAACATGTACCCATACACATATTCTTTCAATATTCTTGGTATTCTTAATATTCTTTATAATCTCCAATATTTTTGATATTCCAAAATATTTTGAAATATCCCTAAATTTTAAGAAATATTCTGACAAATACTTTAATTTCCCTTTGCGCTTTACAAGTTTTTAAAGATTCCAAATTATTTAAAATGATTTTAAAAAATGTCAAGAAATTTCAAAAGAGTTGATGTATTATTGTGTAATTACAAAATAGGTTCGAGTGTTTGAAAGGATTTTAATGAACTTCAAAATAATTTAACGGGATTTAAACATTCTTTTAAATTAAAAAACATTAAAGTTTATGAATGAATTTCAAATGATTTCAAGTAATTTAAAAAAATTTTAAAAGATTTTAGAAAAATTCCAAAAAGTAGATGAATTTTCAAGAGATTTTAAAGACTTTAAAATACTTTTTATGAGTTCAATAGATTTTTAGTGATTTTAAGGGATTTTGTGGCATTTAAATCGATTTAAAATAGTCTAAAAAGGCTGTCAAGGAATTAAAAATATTACAAAGCATTTTTAATAAAGATTAAAAAATTCAAAGGAGTTTAAGGGTCTTTATGTAATTTAAACATATTTTTATGTATTTCAAGAGATTTTCAGGAGTTTCAAGGGATTTAATGGGAGTTATTTGATTTAAAATTTCTTAAAGTCTTCGGAAATTTGTGGAAATCCTTTAAAATTGATTAAATTTCTGAAAATATATATTGAATTTTTTTAAATCTTCTAAAATATCTTGAAATATTTTTGGATTTAGTTTAAATCTTGTTTACGCACATAAAATACACAATAATAAATTGTAACATTTCTAAAATCTAAAATCTTAGTACATATATTATTATAAGCGTAGCAATTTTTTTATAGAATGGCTCACAAAAATTTGCAGACGGCCTTGCACAGCTGTACGTTATATTTCAAATTTTGGTTTTCATAGTTTAAGCTAGGCTAGCCGAGAAGTGAATAAAAACTTTCATTGCGTGCTATTATAAATAGTGTAGTGATTGTGTAATAGTAAATAATTGTGTGCCTAAACATGTGAACAAATATTAGAGTATAATAGTAATAATATAATAATACAAAAGATTTTTTTTTATCGCAAAAAGTCGGTTATAATTGTATTGAACTGTTCTCTATAGTTTCGGGACTAGTTCAATGCAATGTAAAACAAAGACGATTTTAACTTTGATTAAACTACCAAACGTATCCTCTACTATAGGATTAGTTCTATAAAATTTAATGGTTTTTTCCGTGTGCAAAATAACTTGAAACATTACGCAAATGTTCTTCTTGCTCTCCTTTTATTAATTTTTGCAAATAATTTTATTATGTACAGTAAGGTATAGAGTAGGTGATGTAGAGTAGGGGCGAAAATCTTATGGGAATATCCTTTATTTTACAACCTTAGCCCTTACAAATATTCGCGTGAAGAGTGTCAAAGTAGGGCCTATATTTCGACTCGGGGACACTTGAAATCGCAGAATTTCTCGAGAGCGAAATATGTTGTTTTTTGAAGGAAATCATACTTTGTTTCATGTTTTCAAAATTTGAGAAAAATTGGTTGAATTTGGGAAAGTTTAATTAGAAATTTAACAATTATTAGTTTTTATGTGATTTGAATTTAACACAAATAATTGAAATTTTAAAGGATGATTCAATCCATTGATTGATTTTATAAATCTTCGCCTAATTAGCTTGAAGTACAGATTATAATTATGTTCTGTAATAATAATTTTAAATTCTACAATTTGAGAAGCTTCAACTTTGAAAGATTCAATTTAGTTTTCAATATTAAAGTGTCAAATCATGATCGCTTTGAATTTATAAATGTTCAAATTCAAAAGTTTTTAATTTTTAATTATTTAGTTTTGAAAGTTTTTAACTATAAATTATTTTTAATGATCTTTCTTACCTTTTTCTTTTGACGTTTATTCTCGTATGTTTGACACCTTTGGGGGGGGGGGGGGTGAATCTGGGTTCTTTACAATTATCTTTAAAATCTTAGCGCTGGTTTACATTTTTCCTTTTGCTTGCAGTCACCAGATTAGGGCAAACTTATTTCCTCTTGAACCCATTTCGATATTATCACTTTAATATTATTTAAAACCAATTTAACTGTTGCTTTCACGAACTGTGATGATGCAATTTTAGAGAAAACAAACAAAGTATCTGTCACGAGGACGCAGGCGTCGAGGCAACGAGGCCACATATTTTGTGCATTAAAATTTAAGAGCGTTAAAAGAGAATTGAAAAATTCTACGTAGAATATGGAGCTTTAAATGAGACATAAGTAAAACTGAAGAATATAGATGCAAGACCTTCAATGTAAGGGCTGAAGCTTATACAGAAGCAAAATGGAATGAAAATATCTTTAGAAGTGGCTACTTAGGATCTAGTAGAATAAACGGCCGCAAAGTAGGGACAATACTTCCACTTGGATCGTCAAAGTAGGGCCTATATTTCGACTTGGCTACAGCTTTTTTTGCAGCTTCTTGTTCAGCAAGAAACTTTTCTTTTTCTAAATACAGTTGATATGATGAATAGGCACCTCGTGCAAGCTTGATTAAATCATCTGTTATGGGTACCTTATATAACATTTTGTTATATATTTGTATGCCATCCATGATAAACAAATTAGCGTTGAGAGTTCTTTCAGTCATTCTACTCTTGTCTTCAGTTAGGATTTTAGAGGAGATCGAAAAGCCACTTTCGACGTCGGCGTTTCCATAAGTGATAGCTACAGCGTTTTGTACAACTCGTTTGATTTCTGGGTACTTAGAACTCCAATTTACAAGACTCTGAAGATTGAAGATATGGCTCCAATAGGTGTCTATTCGTTCGTCCGTATTACGAAAAAATCGGACCTTTTCATTGAGCTGCAGCAACCTCCATTCGCACTGTCGTTTGTCACTATCAATATTTTGCAATGGTAATGGTTTTGCAATTTTTGCAATATAGCTGACACTTTCGGATTTTTAATTATTTTCTGGTACAAGGGACTGAAAGTATTTCAGAGTACTGAAGCACTTAACTTTTGCTACTATATGTTTTACATAGACCACGTAAAACTTTTGCACTCTATTCAGAAAATCTATTTGTGCGACTTTAGGGAAAGTTGCCAGTGTTTCCTTTGCTCTTTCTCTAATATTGATTTTAGGAAGATCTAAAAAGTTCTTAGGGTCCTCTAATAACGCCAGAATGTCGTTTGTATGCAATGAAATTTATTCCAAAGCAGATTTCTTAATAATATTTGAAAGAAAAATTAAAATCAACGTTCTCAACTGTGAGTGAAAAATGTGAGTGCTTTCTTTTGCATTACCAATGTGAACACTGTAGTGAAAATTTTTTAGGAATAAACTGCAAATTGCAAAGAAGTCTTTAAAAGATCATTCAGTAAATACGTCCTGATATCACGATAATTTTGCTTCTGTAAACTTGAATTCTCCTTCTGTGGAATGTATTTTAAAAAATAGTGTCCCAACGCAGGAAGTTGTTCTTCTCCTCTTTCTGCAGCTGGGCCTACAGTAAGCTATCTGATCTCAATGTTCTTTATGAGAATATATTGTGGAAGATTTAATTCTTTTTGAATTGTTTCCAGAATTTTCCAACGAAAATCTTGGCGATGAAAATAATAAAACACTTTGACAATAAAATCAGAAACGTCTAAAGAGAGACAATCGCAACCTTTTAAAAAAGCATTGTGCACAATGTACAAATCGCAAGTTCCAATGGCGATGAGAGGTTTTAACTTTATTTCCTTCAAGTTTTCCTGAAATAGATTAACGCCAATACGTGTTTTAGAGGTAAACCGTTAGAATCGAAAGCCTTTCGTAAAATGATCAAATAAAATTTGACCATTCGCACACCCTATTAAGTAGGTCTATAGATGTCGACATACAATTAACTATGCAGTATGTGAACAAAATCTAATCCTAATATGCATTTTCTTTTTACTTTTAACGTTGCTCGTATCGTCAAAGAGGACGAAAAATAATAAATCCTTGATTTCCAAATCTTTAAGTAAAATGTTCTTGAAGTGCGGACTCAAAGCTTCTGTAATGATGTACTGAGCTTTGCTAGGTGAGAGAGAAAAGTTTCCTGGGACTCCACTAGGAAACGTAACACTGAAGAGTTCTTTCTTTTCGAAGCATGAAACGACAGAACTATAACTTGATACATTTTCCATGCACCACAATAGCTCGGCTCTTATTGCAGTCTCTTTCTGATTAAACAGTGACAAAAATTGTGCATTACTGGTTTCTAGAGGCAATGAAGCTGGTGACACTAAAGCTGATGAATTCGAAAGTGTTTTCTGAGAAAATGCTGGCCTCGGTACGGGAAGTGATTCTGCGGATGATGTCTTTAATAATAATTGCCCCTGATTGAATTTAGTCAAGTTCGTAATATGTTTCTCAATCTTCGAATGTTGTCTACTATTGGCGAGAAAACTGTAGGCATCTGTCTTTGAAGCTTAACAACTCAGTCAAGATAAATTCTAGCGCAACAAAAAAACAGTCATTTAAAAGCTGAAAGTGTTCTACGTGAATGAGCTTGAAGAGGTTTATGTAAAAAAACTTTTGCGCTTAGCAGACTGAAAAATGTAAAAAAAAGTAAGGTTTTTCGGGTACATTGAAGAACAGTCAAGTTGAGAGCATTATTTCTTATACAAGGGGCGATTGGAAAAATTTGAAAAAAATCATAAGTATGAGGAAAACTGTTGTGAACCAGTTGTAGTTGAGAAATTAAAAAAATAATAAAAATTGTTGCTTAAAAGTACAAAAATGTGCAACTATATTATCTTCAGTTCTAATACAGATATTAAAGCGATTCAAACTGCAAACTGTAATTGATAGGCTCTGTATTTATTTTCACTCACCCGGAAGGATGTGTTAGTCTTCTTTTTTGTGAAAATCGTGATATTTTAGAAATTTTTTTTTATTGGTAAACAAGTGACAGAAAGCAGGGGGGGCCCGTTTTTCTTTTACTGCCGACCGCTGGTCCTTTTCTTCGGCCCGTGACCAGGTGCCATCCAAGCATTTAGAACTAGGGGCCGAAGAATGGCAACAGCGGTCTAAAATATCGCGATTTTCACAAAAAAGATGACTAACACATCCTTCCGGGTGAGTGAAAAAAAATACAGAGCCTATCAATTACAGTTTGCAGTTTGAATCGCTTTAATATCTGTATTAGAACTAAAGATAATATAGTTGCACATTTTTGTACTTTTAAGCAACAATTTTTATTATTTTTTAAATTTCTAAACTGCAACTGGTTCACAACAGCAGATGCCTATAGTTTTCTCGACAATAGTAAGTCTATCTATTCCCCTATTAATATTGAAACGTGCGTTGCAAATGATGCAAATACAATAATGTTGATCGTTTACATATTTTTAGCCCATTTTGATGTAGACGTTTCATTTGAATCAATTAATGATACCCAGCTGGATTGAAACTCAATTCGCTTTGTTTCCGAGGTTTTATGTTTCTTTGACGTTGACATTTTTTTGTATAGTATTTCTCTTTCTCCTTCTCTCTCTTGAAATAAATTAATCAAATATCTGAAACATAAAACAATAATTATGATTTAAGAAATACTGTATTACTGAAGGTAAGTTTACTTAATAAAAAACTGTTTTAATGAAATAAATGCATTTTACAATATTGGAGCTGTTAAAAAAATAATCAAAATTATAAGTGTGAAAATATTGTGAAAATATGTACATTTTCCATAGGGATCACTGTACTGATATTCAACTTTCTCATAATACAATTTTAAGGGTCATAAAAATTAAAATCAATAATATTTATTCAATTAGTTTTTCTAACTCATTTTCAAATTTTGTTTATTGGATAAAAAAGTTGAAGTTTTGTTTCAAGGCATATGAAAAAGATTTTTGGAAAAGTCGTCGTGGGAATTTTTTAAATTGAAATCTTTATGGATTTTTTAGTTCAAGGCAGCTGATCAGGGTTTGGTTAAATGCGTCAAAGGTGTTTTTTTATTTGATTTTTTTATTATTACTGTGGATTACTGGGTTCAAAGCTTTTCAACAGTGAATAGTGTGATTCTTTTTCATTTTGAGATTTTTCGGCAGTATTTTGTGTACCCCGCACCACTATTGACTGTTGATTTATATTTTTTGAATTTTATTAACATCTATATTTTAAGTTAGGGATGGTTGTTAGTGTTATGAGTTGTTGTGGACCATATGATTTGTTGTTTTAAGTGAGCCCAAAACTAGCTCAGAACTGCGGTACATTTTTTCTTGTACTTATTCCATATCTTTTTCTTTAGGATTTTTTTAAGGCTTAGGTTTGATTTTTGGAAATAATTTGTGAGTGTTTTTGGTAGCCCGAAAATAGCACAATTTTCGGGTATGCTTGCATTTAGGCTGGGTGTGTAGGTTATTTTACGAGTAATTTTTAGGAGACAGGTTTTGTTTTGTGTAAATTAATTTTTGCATTTTTTGAGTTCAAAAAAGCCCAAAATTTTGGTACTGTTGATTTTTTTAATTTTTCAATTTTTCTGTAGTGGTAATGCTGGCGGTCAGCATCTCTACCAAAATGTCCGGTTTGTTAAGAAAAATAAGAGAGCCCGAAAATCGGGATTGGTGCCAAAGAGGAGCGTAAAAAAGCCCAAAATTATGGCATAAAGAAAATATTCAAATTCCGTAGCGGAGATGCTACCGGAGTGCACAGATGATTTTATTTAAAAGAAGAGGTCCCCTAAAAAGATCGGTATTCTGTATATTTTGACGTACTGATTTCGAAAGCATTATTGATTAATGAGTAGATTAAATAATATTTTTTAGATTAAACAATAATTAGATTGATTGATTATTGATTAAGCATATTGATTTTTCCGAAAAAAGCTTGCATTTTGTTATACAAAATTTTTTTATAAACAGTTTATTTAAATAAATAAAAAGGAATCGTTAAATTTTTTCAGCAAAATAAAATCATATAAAGAAGCTATTGTGCCCCCCCCCCCCCCCAAACGATGGTTTTCGAGTTATACAATTTTTGAAAACTTTGAAAAATCCTAAAAATTCCAAAAGTGAGAAAACGATGTAGCACCGAAAGTATAGTTCACACGAATAATCAGCATCACAGCTTTTTATCCATCAACGTATGGTTTACATGAATTCGTAATAAAAAAAACAAAATTGTTTGTTAATAACAATTTTTACAATAAAAAATGACGAAGATTATTTTTTTCACAGTATTTGTATGTTATATCGACATTCAAATTGACCTAACTTGATTTTCATCAAAAAATTTTTCATTAACATAATTAATTTATAATTAATAAAAACAGTTTTTGTAGTAAAAATAAGAAAAATTAAATATTTCTATTAGTATTGTATAAAAAATATATACAACAGCTAAGATTAGTAGTATTCTCTCAATATTCTATAAATAATTAGTTCTTTATGCTTAAACGTGCAAAAAAATTTATATAATATAAGAAGTAACAATAAGAACACGAAACGTTATTATCCTGGTTGTACTATATTAACTGCAAATATAAGAAACTTATTAATTGCATGAGAAAACAGTAATTTTTGCAATTCTGTTATCAAAAAATTGTTACTAACAAACAATTTAATGTTTTTAGTACGAACTCGTGTAAACCACACGTTGATGGATAACAAATATGTGATGGTGATTATTCATACGAACTATACTTTCGGTGCTACATCGTATTCGCACTTTTAGAAATTTTGAATTGTTCCAAAAGTTTCGTAACTCGAAAACCATTGTCAGTAGACAAAATCGCATGATACCTTTCTAATGTGATTTCACTTTATTTTCTCGAAAAAATATAACAATTGGTTTTTATTAATTTAAAGCACTTGTTTATAAAAAATTCTTTATAACAAAATGCAAGCTTTTTCGAAAAAATCAATTTCGTTTTTGAAATCAGCACGTCGAAATCTATAGAACACGGCTGTTTTTTAAGGGGATATCTCATTTTAAACGAAATCATTGCCAGCGCCAGGAATATAAATGGTAATTCGGTAACATGAAAATGATGATAAGTGGCCATTAGCGAAAATCCAAATAATGCCTAATGGTAATTCGGGAAGATTAACAATGAGGTCAAACTGTAATTCCGAAAAATATAAATTATAAAAAAATTTTATTCTGGTAAATACAGTGCAGTAAAATAAGGTTATAGGCATTAGGAAAAAGGTAGTAGACAGGCCCAAATACTTGGTTTATAAAATATTCCACTACTACGTTATTTGTTTGTACACACATTTTTCTTTCTGATGTTGCTAACCACATTGTCACTTCAACAAACTGGCTATTAGATCTAAGGAGAAAAATGTTTGTGCCAACCAATAAAGGAAGCAGCATATTTTACAGACCAAGTAGATGGGCCTTCTGCCAAGTTGCGGTACATAGTTTAAATTGACATGGAGATTCTCGAGTTGCGGGATAGGCACGATGAAGTACTAGGCAGTCTGATAAGTCCCTGAAAAATGAAACACGGAGACGTTTTTTTTGGCCAAAGTTGGTTTTATTTTTCAACATACTCTCCTTTTAGGTCAATACAGCGAGTCCAACGATTTTCTAACTTTTTGATACCGTCCGAAAAGTACTCGATCGGAAGGTCTCCAAAATACGCCTCAGTTTCAGCTATGAGCTCCTCATTTGAGTAAAAACGCTTACCGGTGAGCCATCTCTTCAGGTTAGGGAACAAGTAATAGTCGCTGGGGGCCAGGTCTGGTGAATACGGTGACTGAGGAACCAATACGAAGCCGATTTCACGAAATTTTGCTTGTGCAACTAAGCATGAATGAACAGACGCATTGTCGTGATGATAAAGCGGTTTTTTCTTCTTCAAATGCGGTCGTTTTTCGGCGATTTCGATT
>NC_046658.1:30631311-30632719 GCF_010883055.1 Belonocnema kinseyi
ATCACTAGCTCACTTCACTTCGTTGAATACTGAGGGGATAACAATTGACCAAATGCATGGGAATCGGTTAATTTTTGCTCTATTTTTCTAATATCTTCGTAGCAAGTAATTTTTCTGTATAAGTGCAATTAAAAAATAGTTTTTCTTTTTTAGGGACTATTTAATGCAATAATAAAATGATAATAATTTTCATTCATGCGTACGTTAGGGCTGAGCGCTGGTCGTCTACCCTTTGAAGCGCGATTCAAAATTACATTGAAAAAACAATTCTTGTAATTTAAATAAAGAATTATTAAAATATACACAAGAATGTATACAAATTGTGTAACTTTTGATTTCAGACAAGAAAAAATTTTGTAACACATATATTTGATGAATAACAGTTTATTTTCATTGAATTTCAAAGACTGGCTAATATTTCTCAAAATATTTTTTGATAGATACATTTTTTTAAATACCATATGATATTTCAGCAGCTTGATATATAGAAGCTAATTGCAGACTATAATAGTGATAATATTTTAATAATTCTAAAACAAAATTTTAGATTGTTCTTTTCGATTGAGACGTGACAAAACGACGCTTGAAGTAAAAAAAAAGAAAGCATAACTACAATGCAGTCGTGATAATTTATGTATTTATAGGTTATATAATTATATGAATTCCCAGAAAAATACATACAAAATATTTAAAACTTATAAATAATTATTTTCAATCACTTTTCCAAGAAATTTCTTTTTAAATTGAATGTTTTGTGAAATATAATTTGGTCTTTGGAATTCACTGAAAATAAATTGTTATTAATATAATATATGTAATGCATTTTTTTTGCCTGAAATCAAAGTTAAACAATTTGTATATATCCTTGTGGATATTTTAGTATTTATTTGCTTAAGTTACAAGAATCATTGGTCCACAGTACAAACCGCAAAAATAAATCAAATCAGCCGGCAGGAAAAAGTTGGGATATAAAAGCCTCAATAAGGTATTTTCACTTCAACCATCAGCTAACTTCACTTTGTTAAAAGCTGAGGGGGAAAAATGGATCAAAACTTTATTTCTGTAATATATTTTTAATTAATCATCATTATTATTTTATTATTCCATTAAATAGTAATTAAAAAATAAATATATTTTTTAACTACACTTATATAGAAAAAATTACCTTTTACGAAGATGTTAGAAAAATAGGGCGAAAATGAACTGAATCCCATACATTTGGTCCCTTATTTTCCCCTCAGCAATCGACGAAGTGAAGTTAGCTGTTTATTGAAGTGAAAATACCTAATAGGCTTTTATCTTTTCTGTTTGAATGTTCCCGCCGCTATATTTGAAACATTGCAATGTTTCACGAAACTCCCAATGTTTCATGAAACTTTTCATTAGGCTAAAGTTTCATGCAAATTTA
>NC_046658.1:30632819-30653121 GCF_010883055.1 Belonocnema kinseyi
AAGAAATTTGGAAATTAGGTAAATATTGTTTCAATTGGTTTCCTTATTAACAATTATTTAGGCTAATATCGCAAAGCGAATAGTTTCTTTGACAGGTATTCATGTGGCTGATAGCGCGGTTTAGAACTCCACAACTCTGCATGAGCCAAAATTTAGTCTTTAAATGATACTTTCCCCTAGATGCCCACATGCGGGCACCTACGTTCAGAGGAATACATTTGATACTTGAAAACTCTCTCAAATGATCATTGGGAGCCCAATGAAATTTGAGCTGCAACAAATTTAACACCAGCGTTTTCCTGTGTGAAATTATTAAACAAATAAAACATTATTTTTCATGATAAAATTTTGAAACACGCAACATTTTTTTTTCAAAATTTTATTTCCGATCCAACATTTTCTTATCGCTTTTTACCAAATTTGTAAAAACGATAGGACTTTTTAATGATAGCTTATGTTCTTGAAAAAAATATTCTCCACAACTTTGGTGCATCTAATTTATATGAAGAAGAATAATCTTTTATCTCTTCAACCATATCGTCAATAATAATATCGCAATTCTTTGAAGTACAATTAGAAACATTTTTCCCGAGACCTAATTTTCTTCATTCCAACTACTACAGTAATTGATTATGATATTATTATTTATTTGTGTTCAATCTGTTCTTACCTATTTGTTTTCAAACTAATTGGAAAAATGTAATATTGCCCATTAATATAAATCAAATAAATTAAATAAAATCATTAAATAAATCAATAAACATTAATAAATAAAATAAATCAATAAATCAATAAATGAATCAATCAATTAATATAAATCAAGTCAAGATGAACATAGAGTTATTTTATTTTAAGGATATTTAATGTTTATGCAATGCACAGCGGTGACATGGCGACAAAAATCCCTGACTTCTTTTCGTGGTCCGGTACAGCATAGAGGTTGCCGTTTTAGTCATAGCTGCAGTGACAAGAGATTAGTTCTCACACATCCTCCACTCAAACCATCACATAATATACACGTAGAAGAATAAGATTAAAGAGTAAGATATCCAGTACGCAAATTTTTCAATGATTACGAAATTTTAGGAATGAATGCAGAAGAGACGTGAAGGAATTTGAAACAACATACTCTATAATATGTAAATCCGCTGCATAATGCGTAAAATCTTATCTTTTAATACTTTAAAGTTATTGTCTACTCTTCGTTGCTCACCACTTAAAATTTAAGTGCATCAACTTTTACAAAAATTAAAAAATTAAGTGTCTCCTAAAAAGTGAGTTTTATCAAAAAAGAATAAGAAGAATAGATTACTATAATTTATAAATTTAATCGTGAAAACCTGTAAATCGTCTCTCGGTTGTCGGAAGAACGAAGTCTTATCAAACTATAGTTTATAATGTTCTATTGGGAACTCGGCTGAGTTTTCAGCAGTCCAGTAACCATTCCTGGATGCCTCGCATTCAATAACGTTCATGCAGCGCCGAACCAAAGCTTGCTTGCATGATTCCATTAGGACGCTTAGTACCTTTAACTTTAGCATCCAAAATACCAGATTGCAGAGCGAATCTGATTGTTGCGTTGGAAATCCGGGTTCAATTCTCGACAACTACGTTTTTTCATCTAATTTGACCTTTTCTATTTCAATAAATAAGTGTTCATAAGTTAATGTTTAAAACTTATTTAATATATATATATATATATGTATAGATGTGGGTGTGTGTGTAGCTATGTATAGCTATAGTATATAAATTATTATTATTATTACACCATTAAGACATTTCCCTTTCGGGTTAGGCGTGACTTACTCGGTGATGAAGGGATTAATTTAAGGAAGGGATATAGAACTTTTAGACTGATCCAGAATTCTCGTGTTATTTATTTAAGTAACATTTCGACGTGGTAATATTTCGACGTAGGTAGCTCTACTCTAAAAAATCGAGTAAGAGATCGATTTTAAACAATAAAATTTGGGTGCAGTTCCGACTAGCTGAATTCTCCGATTTTATTTAAACTCCGCATACTTATGTACTTTGATGCGCTGATTCAGAATTTGATAGTGAAAATTGGCGACTAGGCCATTTTGATGCTGAAACCATGAAAAAACTATAAAAGTCATAGTTGCGTTTCTCTAAGCCAATATGAAAAATGTCGCAAAGTGTTCTTTACAAAAGTTGTAGCACCCGTTGAGGTACATATTTTTTGTTTCGAATATTTTTTTCTGTGAGTGATAGTTTGCGAGAAAATGAATGATATATCGATGTTCATGTAAAAAAAACCATAAACATCATGAATAATTAGGCACCTCTGTGACTAATTACAGAAATAATGCTGGTCAAATGCCTACCATTTCCACCTCCCCGTTTCCAGCTTCTCGTGGGGAGCGGAAGGGCACCTCTGTTACTGGCTACAAAAATAATGTTGGTAAAACCCTCTACCCCATTTCCATGTCCCGTGGGGGTTAGGAAGGCTTCCCTGTGACTGGTCACAAAAATAATGTAGGTCAAACCCCTGCCTCTTTCCCAGGTCCCGTTGGGAGTGGAAAGGCACCCATCTGCCTGGTCACAGAATTAATGTTGGTCAAATTCCTACCCCTTTTCCAGATTCCATGGGGGCGGTAAGTCACCCCCGTGACTGGTTACAGAAATAATGTTGTTTAACCCCCTACCCCTTTTCCAGGTCCCGTTGAGGGTTGGAAGGTACCCATCTGACTGGTCACTGCAATAATGTTGGTCAAACCCCTACCCTTTTCCCAGATCCGGTTGGGGGCGGGAAGGCAACCCTGTGACTGGCTACAGAAATCATGTTGTTCTAACCCCTATCGCTTTGCACCGTCTTGTGGTGGGTGGCAAAGCACCCCTGGGACGGGTTACAGATATAATATTGGTCAAACACCTACCTGTACACTCGATCTTCTCTTTTCATGGTATCTCCATCGGTTTCGGCTTTTCACCTAATCACGCTCTTCACCTTCTCCTTTTATTATTTTCTTATTATTTAATATAGTTGAATTTATTTTAATTAAAAATGCTGCTTAAATTCAGTGGCCTGGGAAGCAGACTTTCATATTCGTGATTAGTTCCTTACGCTGATCAGCACTTATTTTCTTAAACCGTCAATAGGACTCGACGTTTTGAGTGTGAGCTCCGGTATCGCGATTCACGAACTCCTCGGAATGATTTACAGTTTTGTGAACAAAACCATGATCTTCGAGGTTAATATAACCCTTCCAACAATCGGTGTGGATCTCCGTCTCTTCCGCTACGTGCTTTTTTATTAATTCTATTGAAGTAGCCTGATCTCTCTTATTTTCGGGACAGATTTCCAACCGATAGCTGTAGGGGTGTCCTCTGTGGATCATTATGAGAATTCATTATGCTTCCACTATACGCCCTCGATCGTATTTTCAACGGGCGATCTTGCACTCATCTATTTCGGATGCGACCTTCCTCTTCGAATTTAATGTCAAAAACAACCATGTAGATCTTCCTACAAAAAGAGAAGCAGTCTGCAACAGTTTTCTGTGAAATCACTTGACCATTTACGATGCTGCTTTCTCGGATCGTTTCTTCAAAATTAAACCCTACAGCGAAACAGTATGAAATGAGCATACAGGCCGCTGCGAAAATTTGGCACCTCTCAAACCACGTATTTTCCGCAACGGTATTAATATGATGGTAGTTGCCAGCTTTATGATGTAAGAACTGGCCGCAAGCCATTTCAGTTTTCAAAAGAGTCATGTTCTTCTTATGCTTTGAGCAAAATCCTCCAGTTGGAATGAGTTCCATCTGTCGCAGCCACTGAAGTGTGTTTTCTTTTTTTTTTTGAGAATCATACTTAGACTGGAAATATTATATGTTTCATCCATCTCGATTAGGACTTGGAAGAAGGAAACCTCGAAAATAATTAATGCACGCAAGAAACACACGCCCTTGAGTACTCTGATCGCAGACGGTAGAGAAAGACCTGTCGCTTATTGCATTGAAAGCTGTTACATTTTATCAGATGCATCACTAATTTTCTTAGAAAAATATCACTCGTAAAAAAATGTTTAAAACAAAAAATGTGCATCTTAATGAGATCTACAACTTTTATTTGAAACATTTGGCGAAATTTTGTGTATTGGCTGAGCTAAACGCAAAAAATCTTGATTTTTAGGAGTTTTTTTCATAAATATCGATTATCATTCATTTTCGCGAAAATTATCACTCTTAAAAAAAATTCTGTAACAAAAATATGTATTTTGATGAGATCTATAACTTTTGTATAAAAGATTTTGCAAAATTTGGCGTATTGGCTTAGACAAACGCAAATACCATGATTTTTATGGTTCTTTCATGGTTTTACAATGAAAATCGCCTTGTCGTCAATTTTTAAACATTATACTCGTAACCAGTGCGTTAAAATACAATAGTTTACAAAGTTTCAAGAAAATCGGAGAAATCAGCTATGTGGAACTATATCCTAAAATTGTATGTGTATTAAAAAACAGTAGAGCTTTAGCAGGTACATTAAAAATTTTAGTTTTTTTTTTAAATTGAAATTTTGAAATAAATAGGGAAGATTAATTCGGTTTTCTCAATCATTCCTGAGACGATAATAAGACGCATTATTAGCGAGAAATCTAAATTATTATCCCACGCAATATAAAGATGATATCATATACAGCTTCCGAATATAATTGAACTTGAAAAAGTGCAGACTATCAGCACATACCGTTCTTTAAAAATAGTTACGTAATCATTAGAAAATATTTAATTGACTCAAACAACTATTGAAAGATAGACAGTAATAGTAAATTATAGCAATAAGAAAATAATTCAATGATTGCATAAATTCCATTTCATTTAAGCAGAAAAACGTATATCAGGTTTTAATTTAATTTCAATACTGTACATATTTTCAACTTTTATTTTTAAACTAATAACTTCAATCGCAGATATGCAAACAGGAAGTTCAAGGAGCGAATCTATTTCGAAGCAGACGGGGGTTCTACAACTTGAAATTGCAGAATCTCTCGGGTACGAAATATGTCGTTTTTAGAAGAAATTAGGCGATACGTATTTTTCCAATTTATAAAAAAATGAAATTCTAAGAACTTATGAGTATTTCAGTTTTATGCTTTGTTTGTTAAAAAGCCCGATTTTTTCTTTAAACCTCTATCATTTTTGAATAAATTAAAGACTTTCTGTTCTTCGTGTTAATAGTGTTTATCGATTTCTTTCGTAGGTTTCTTTCGTTGGTTTTCTCAGCAAAACTCCACCTCTAAATTTTTTGGAATTTGTACTTTGAATTGGGATTTTTAATACTTTTTGTCGAAAAATTGAAGCAATGTCTACGTCACGAGCACAAAGTCCAGGAGGAAGTGACGCACTTCAAGAAGTTCTAAGGAAACATGAAAAAATGGAATTAAGATTAAATGCTTTAGAAGAACCAAGAAGATTTGATGGAGACCTTATGACAGAGGAGGAAGATAACTTGAATTCAGACCATAAGGAATTGAACAATGAAGCGGAATATGACTTTACAGAAACGAGTAAAATGATCCCTGAATTCACAGAAATAGGATTAGAAAATTTAATTCAACTCGAAAAAATCACTAAGGAAAGGACAAAGAAAAATGAGAGAATTACTTTATTACACTAAATTATAGCACAAAAATTTAAGGAAAAAGCAGCAAACCCAATCCGTGTAGACGGAACTAAAACATTTGCTGAATTATTCAACAGATTAAGAACACTTTAGACTTTAAAACTCGTTACAAAAATAAAGGGACATGTGCGTAATGGGAAATACTGAGAGACTTGAGTTATTTATTGGATGATTTATGACTGTTCAAGATAAAATCAGGCAGTATATCGACAATATGAAGGCGGAATTATCCAAAATTCTAATTAGACATGATATCGAATCAACTACAGGAGTTAGCACATTCCTGAAAAACATGAGAGAAGAATACGAAATAAGAATCAGAGCCCAAAAACTGAAAACTCTGAACGAAACGTTTAATATGGCTTCAGAGGTCGATACAATTTTAAAAGAAAAACGAAGAATAGTGAACAAAGCAACCACGAATCATCCGTTAAGAAGAGAACTTAGGCTAAGATTTTAAAATAAAAACACATTTCAGAGAACACTAAACGAAAATTTAACTCTTAAATGCAATCAGTGCCTGAACACTGGACATTTAGAAAAAGACTGTAGAGGAATGTTACGCGGAATGCCACCAAGGCAACGAAATTTTCAAGTACCAGCCTCGAACAGCCGTCCACCAGACCGATCTCAGTTGAACGACGATTACTTCTCCTTGCGGGAAGACGAGGAAAAGGAACACAACCTGTACCCCGAAGCGGAAAGTTACAGCCAATACCTAGAGACCGACGAAAGTATGACACGCCGACTGTGGTTTTAAAATTCAAGCAGATAAAGGCATGTGAATGTGTTATAAATACAGTTAGTAATGTATCTATCATAAAAAAAGCTCATTAAATGAAACAAATTCACAAAGGTATGCAACTCATAACGTGCTTACGATTGGAAATTCCCCAATAAAATTTGAATACGCAGTAAAGTTACTTACCTTTGGTACAGAATCAGTATTCCAGGTAATAAAATAAGACGATTCATTTAAGGAAGCTGTTTTACTTGTTATGAATTTCCAATACGATCGAAAATATAGAATTGATCTTAATAAAGGTTACATGAAAATAGGCCAAAAAATATTACATCCACAGCCATAAAAAATTTAAGAGATGTGATTTGCTTCGTGAATTTTAAGGAAGGCTTTTCAGCAAACACAAGATTAAGAAAGGATTGTAAACCCATTTTACCTGAAAATACGGCTACCATTGATCATTATTATGAAGCTAAAGAAGCAAAATGGAATGACACAGTTAAACACAATAGAAATAGCGAATGTAGCGTCATAAAACAGACAAAAGAATGAATGAACGAATTATCAGAAAAAACAAGATTTAAACATATAAATAAAGGATGACAGGAAGTGGAGACATTATTAAAAGAATATCATGATATATTCCCTCTAAATAACGACCCGGCACAAGTTACAAGATTAGCAGTTCATGAAATAAGAACAACGGATGAAAGCCCAGTGTATACAAAAACTATAAATATCCCACAATCAAACAAGATGTAATGATTCGGCAACCTAAGGAACTTTTATCGAAAGTAATTTTAAGAGAAAGTATTTCTCCTTATAATTCCCAGATTCTTTTGGTTCCAAAGAAAATGGACACAAGCGGTCATAAAAAATAGAGACTAGTAGTGGATTACATAAAATTAAATGAGAAATCAATATTAGACAAATATCCTCTACCCAACATAGACGAAATTATCGAGCAACTTTTGCAATGCTAAGTATTTCTCTTGTCTGGATTTAGCAGCAGGGTTTCACCAAATCCTTATGCATAAAGACAGTATAGAAAAAACTGCATTTAGCACAAGAAACGGGCATGGCGAATAACACTGCAATGCCATTCGGATTGAAAAACGCCCCTCCTACTTTCCAGCAAATGATAAACAATAGACTATGAGGATTAATAGGAAAAGGAACTTTTGCATATATAGATGACATCATGGCATATGGAAAAACTCTTAAAGAACACAACGAAAATTTACGACGCCATAAACAATTTAACCTCTAGGATAAAAACTGCCATTTACATTTCAGTTCCTCAAACTACCATTAACAAATACGATCCACCTCTCGGCCCCGAGATTGAAGACCTTATCCACACTCGCAATAAACTCTGACGTACACACCAAAAAACTAAAAGTTATATCCTTGAAAACACCATGAACCACCTTCGGAAAAGTATAGCAATAAAAGTTCAAGAGCACAGATGCAAAAACTGGAATAAAGAAGTCGGTAAACTTAAAATTAAAGATGACTATTTATCGCATGACCAAAGCCCTAACGAAGCCGCGATCTAATATTCTCCCTTTCCAAAATCCAGATCCAACGTTTGCGCTCTCTCCTACCGATAAAGAAAATCTCCTAGCGGCAAATTATGAAAGTAACTTCGCGCCACATAATGAACCATCAGACCCTTAGCACATTGCGGAATGTGAACAAATTGTATTTGGACCTTGTCGAATCAGGAAGAGTGTGGGGTTTTTTGTCCTGCTCGACATCTTTCCACAGTACGTATCGTGAAGAATGTAAAGTTGTACTGGAACCATCATCTCGCAATGCCTGCTCTGCCACATTTTAATTTCTTCCATCATCTTCTTATAAGATGAAACATAATTTAACACATCCTACTTTTTGAACAAAAACAGAAACAAAAAACAAAATTTGTATTCTATTCTTGATATTTTTTTCTTATTTTATTTAAAAAACATGTAAAATCTACAGTTTTTATTTGAAATATATTATTTCTAAGTTTCCTATCTTAACATACTTTTTTCATTGTTTTTAGTGTTATCAATTCAGATGAGTGTGCTTTTGAAGTTCCGCTTTCTGTGATTCTTCTCTCCTGAAAATTAACTCATCTCTAAATTCTACTTTTATTTTCAATTTAACATCAATCTTGGCCTTTCATAATCGTATTTATTTTTACTTCTATTGACTATGTTAACTTTGTTTCTATTTATAAATATAACTTTGATTTTAATACAAGAGTTAAATATTTTTACCTAAATTATCTTAAGATTATTCTCGCCTGTTGTGTTCGTAAAGGGCATTGAATTAGTAATGCATAAACAGTGTGCTAAAAACTTCTCAATATCTTTTTTAATCTAAAGCTTTCTTGTCTTCTTTTCTATAAATTCCTCGAGTTTTATCTTTGCTTCTTCCGCTGCCATTCCAGCTATGTCTCCTAATTCTCTTTGTTCTCTTTGTATTTCCATTCTATCTTCTCTTTCTTTATTTTCATTCGGTAGCGGTTGAATTAACTCTGTCCATTTCTCACATGAGTTAGTCAATAGTTCCTATACAACTAACTCCTTAAAACAATTCTTGCATTTTAAGATCATTTTTGGGTCCATTTTCCTGTAATTAAAGATTTTTTTCTGTTTTTTTTGGTCTCCTTTCAGGTTATGTGTTCATGTCATTTTGCCATTGTCAGTAGTGTAACAAAATTAAAATATTTACATGCATGCCATTTCAAAGAAAAATTCAAATCAAAATCTACTCTCTACTAAGAAATTTTTTGATATCTTTAACATTCCAATAACCCAGTGATTTTCCATTTTTAGTTTTTATTTCTGAAATTGATGGTGATATTTTTGTTTTGATGAAAAATGGTCCTTCGAAATTCTGATTTAATTTTTGAGCTATTCCTTCCCCTTTATTTGACAATAATTTATTGCCTTTCAGTACTCCTTCGCCAATTTCAAAAGTTATAGGCTTACGTTTCAGATTATAATACCTAGATTGTGTTTCATTCGCGGTATCTAAATTTTTAATTACCTCTTCTCTAATTATTTTTAATGTTTTCATTCTATCTGCCCATTTTCCTGACTTTTGAAATTCCTGTAGAATAATGTTTACTAGTATTTAAAGCAAATTGCAGATCATCTAAATTTTCATCCCATGTTTTATGACCGTTTTCTAAATATGCTTTTATTGCTGTTTTAATTGACCTATTACATCTTTTTGTTGGATTTGCCTGTGCATGATATTTAGGAGTTTTTGAGTGTCAAATACAAAATGTTTTCGTTAACTTAATTATCGATTTGTTCACATATTCTTTTCCGTTATCTGTGAATAATATTCTAGGTGTTCCTCATCTTTTTAAATTGGTGACGATAATTTTTTTTTTTTCTGGAATCATTTCCACCCATTTTGTAAACATATCAACAAACACTAAATTGTATTCATTTCTCGATTCTGTCATTGCCAATGGACCCATTACGTCAGATGCTACTACCGTCCATGGTTCTTCTATTATTCACTTTCCCATCAAACCTATCTGATTGTTACTCTTGGTTTTATTCTCTGACAAATATCGCATTCCTTTACATATTTTAACGTTTCAGAATACATTCAAGGCCAAAAATAATTTTCAGACATTTTTGCATACGTTTTTTCCATACCTAAGTGACCTGCTTGTTTAATATCAGGATTTTCAATTAAAACTTGTTCCCTTAGTTCTTTTGGTATTGTTAATTTCCACGGCTTGCTATCTAAATTTAAGCTGGCTTTTAAAGGGCTGGGTTTATAAAAATACAATTGATTACACAGCCACTCAAAAAAAAAGTGTGCGGATCTGGTGACAAGACACACGTATTCCTATGATTTTTGGGGCGCTGAATTCAAATTCAGTATCAAAAATCACTCATCACGTCATGGTTGAGCCATAACCTCAAAAAAAGACGAAAAATCATGCACTGAGGCAAATAAATTTCAAAATAATGCCAGTGATGCAATTTTTCACTTCAAAAACATGTCGACAACTGTAAAGGATCAACCCTTGTCTGATATCAAATTATTTAACATAACTTTACGCAACAGAACCTGAATTAACAGAAATTTATTGAACTGCATGTATAGCTCTGGAAGCATATTTATCCAGTAGAAAATATGTGCTACATCGAATCGGTCAACTCGAGCCTAACCTAACCTAACCTCACGAAACACAATTAAACTGATTGTGTTTTCCCGTTGTGTTTGCGGTACCGTTTCATTCAACTTCGGTTTAAACTACATAGAGGTTTAACCTATCCTAACCTAACAAAACCTAACCTAACCTAACCGATTACGCTGGCAACCCTGTTCTTGCGTACTTTCATATTTTGACATTAATAGCAGTAAATGTCTGGAATTTCGTAACCGCTTGTTGCTAGCATTATTCGCCTGTGTCCCTAACCAGGACACCTCCAGGTGATGACGGTGGGCAACGGATCCACATTGGCTGAGTCCCTGGGTAAACGGCGTTCATGCCGTCATGGCAGACACAGGTAAAAAGTGTATTACGATGCAGGGAAAAATCCCAGTATCGGCGTCTGGTCAGGGTGGGAAAGCGGGCTCTTCGACGTCGTCATCATGCAACCGTAGCTCTTCATCAATGGATCACTTGGTTGGTGTAGAGTCTCATGCTACAAGGAAAAAAAGCGAGCATTTCTGAATCGCATGCCTGCAAGAATAGCTCAGATTCATTCTGTTACATTTGCAGTAAATATGAAGTGAGCAGTTTGCGAAAATCAATCGACGAGGGAGTGAAAAGTCTTTACTAAAAGTGTTTTTACCGTAAATAGCTGCAGCAAGAAACAAAATGGGTTCCTCACGTCATTTGCAATTCCTGCAGACTTATGTTGTATCATCTAAAAAATTCAAACAACGAAAAGTACCGCAAGTACTCTACACCAACCACATGGAAAAAACCCGTTATTGCGAAGGACTGCTACTTTTGCATGAATTCCATCAAAGGGTTCAACGCCAAAATTAAAAATAAAATTTTGTACGTTAATGTGTGCACAGTTACAAGAGCAATTGAAATCAATAAAAATGCACGCCAGACTGATTTAAGCGCTTTAGAAGATGATAGAATGGAAGTTGAAAGTCAACGTCATGGAGACGGTAGTGAAACCAGTGATCGAACAGAAAATAGTTCTTATGATTCCAATGAAAATGACGAAAAAGATGACGAATATGGCGTGCATAAAATGAAATTGAAGGTTCCAATATTAGTGTCGCAACTAGAGCTGAATGATTTTATTACAGATCTTGGATTACCGAAATACGGCGCTGAATTTGCCGCTTCATTTCTAAAAAGAAGAAATCTTCTGGAGCCGAAGACAAGAGTTTCATTCTATCGCGACAGGGACAAAGAATTCAGAAAGTTTTTCGTTAAAGACGAAGAGACGTCTTTCGTGTACTGCACTGACGTTAACGGACTAATGAACCACTTGAAGAAAAATGTGTACACAGACGAAGAATGGCGACTTTTCATTGATTCGTCAAAACGCAGCATTAAGAATGTTTTACTGCATAACACGAATACTTACGCTCCTATCCCTATAGCCCACTCAACGCTCATCAAAGAAGAATATAACAATGTTAAAATGCTTCTTGAAAAAGTTAATTACACGAATCACAAATGGCAAATATGTAGTGATATCAAAATCATAACAATGATATTAGGCCAACAATCGGGTTTCACGAGAGAGCCATGATTTATATGCCTGTGGAATAGCGGAGATCGAGCCAATCATTACAGTCAAAAACATTGGCCTTTAAGAAATTCATTCAAACCTGTTTCTCATGATATCATCAACCAAAGCCTCGATGATCCAGAAAAAAAATTTACTACCACCCCTCCACATAAAGCTTGGGCTCATGAAGCAATTTGTCAAGGCGTTAAACAGAGATGGACAATGCTATAAGTATATATCCCTTAAATTCCCTAATGTTTCAGACGCTAAATTGAAAGAAGGAGTCTTTGATGGACCACAAATTCGAATATTGACAAGAGATACTAATTTCGTGAGCCACATGACGAAAATTAAAATGCACGCTTGGGAAAGTTTTAAAGCAGTAAACGCAAATTTCCTCGGTAACAAAAAAAGTCCAGACTACGAGAAAATTGTTGCGAAAATGAGAAGAAACTACAAAAGGTTAGGCTGCTTGATGAATTCACTTTCTAGATTCCCATCTGGATAAGTTTCCAGCAAATGTTGGTGATTTCAGCGAAGAACAAGGGGAACATTTTCATCAAGACATAAAAGTGATAGAACAACGATATCAGGGTAGATGGGACGAGGTCATGACGGCGGATTCTTGCTGGATGTTGGAAAGGGAAACGAATGTAGGTCTTAAACGTAAGCGTAACCCTTTGCATCGTTCCTTTGAAGAAAAAAGGACACGTTATAGCAGGCAGAAAATAGACTGAAGTAGTTGTATAAATCAATTTAATTACGATAAAAAGCAAGATAAAATGTAAACACGAAAGATAGTATAAATATATCCCTTAAGTTTAAGAAAAGCAGAGAGAAAAAATTTTTGAATAAAACTCTTATTCATTTGCAAGTTTAAGTTACAGTTCTACATTTTAGTTGATACAAACATTGTCAGGTTAATTGAAATGGGGTGAATTCTAATTTTATTGTGTTACAACGGGAACACTCAAGTTAAGTTGTGTTGCGTTAAGCAAAATTTCGTTAGGTTCTGTTAAGTTAGATTCATCTGTAGGTTAAGATCGAGTTAACCTATGAAATATAGCGCACATTTAAGACTGAGAACCGTACGCTTACATAGCTACACGTGTGGTTGACTTTCATTCGGCTAGGTTAGGTTAGGTCAGGTTTTGTTAGCTTAGGATAGGTTAAACCTCTATGTAGGTTAAGCCGAAGCTGAATGAAACGGTACCGCAAACACAACGGGACAACACAATGAGTTTAATTGTGTTACGTGAAGTTAGGTTAGGTTAGGTCAGGTTATTTTAGGTTAGGATAGGTTTGACCTCTTTGCAGGTTAAGACCAAGCTGATTCAAACGGTACCGCAAACACAACGGGACAACACAATCAGTCTAACTGTGTTTCATGAGGTTAGGTTAGGTTATATTTATTTCTAGGTTAGGCTCAAGTTGACCTATTCGATGTAGCACACATTTGCTACTGGGAAAATATGCTTCCAGAGCTTTAAGTGTAGTTCAATAAATTTCTGTTAATTCAGGTTAGGTGAGGTCAGGTTTTGTTGGGTAAAGTTATATTAAATAAGTTGATATCAGGCAAGGGTTGATCCTTCACAGTTGTCGACCTGTTTTTGAAGTGAAAATTTGCATCACTGGCATTATTTTGAAATTTATTTGCCTCAGTGCATGATGAATCTGAATCATTTTATTTTTATACCAATTATCCTCAATTTAAAAAAATCTTTTTCTTTGTTTTCTACAACACTTAATAAAATACTAGAAACTTTAATTTCATTTTCCTTTGATCTTGATAATGTATCTGGGACATGGTTTAAACTTCCCTTTCTGTACATAATGTCTTAATCGTACTATAATAATTCTAAAGCCCATCTTGCTAATCTACCTGTTGGATTCATTAAATTGTGCAACCATTTCAATGCAATATGATCTGTGATAACCTTAAAAGAATAACTTTCCATGTATGGTCTAAATTTTCTTATCGCCTAAACTAGTGCTAAACAATCTTTTTATCAGGTCGAATATTTACGTTCTGCCCCTTTCAGACATCTACTCGCAAACGCTATTACATAATTTTCGCCGTTTATTGTTTGTATTAAAACAACTCCTAATCCTATATCACTAACATCAGTTTCAAGTTGAAAAGGACTTCCAAAATCGGGACAGGCTAAAATTGGTTCTGTCGTTAGTAATTGTTTAATTGTCGTAAATGGCTGTTCCGGTTTGTCAGACCATTCCCACTTCATTTCCTTTTTAAAAAGCTTTTGTAATGATTTTATCATCTCAGAAAATTTTAGGATGAATTTCCTAAACTAAAAAGCCATTCCTATCAGTCTTTGAACTTGTTTAATTGTTCTAAGCCTTGGAAAATTTAAAACTGTTTCGATTTTTTCTTCATCAACTTGTAATCCCTTTTCCTTTACTTTGAAACGCAAATATTTTATTTCCGAAGACCCAAATTCGCATTTATCCAAACCTATTGTTAAAACTGCATTCTTAATTTTATCTAAAACAATTTCTGAGTATTTTAAATGTTCTTCAAAATCTTTTGAGACTGTAATTATATCATCGAGATCACAGAATATATGCGGCTTCAATTCTGGTGTTATTATTCTGTACATAAGGCGCTGGAATGTAGCAGGATCATTTGTTCATCAAAATGGCATCCTCTTAAACTAGGTCATTCCTTTGCCCGGAAAAATTGTTATCGGTTTAGATTCCTCGTCAAGGGGTATCTGATGATATACTAAAAGAAGATCTATTTTTGACATGTATTTTGCTGATCTCAGTGTGTCTAATATTTCAGACATTATCGGAATTGGATATAAATCATTTTTAGCGATTTTATTTACTTTTCTAAAATCAAAACATAATCTATATTTTCCATTCGGTTTTTTTTCATTACAATCGGATTTCACCAATCGCTATTCGATGGTTCTATTAATTTTTCTTCTAAAAATCTATCTACTTCCTTGTACATAAACTCTCTTATTTTCCGTGATACGTAATAGTATATTTGCTTAATGGGTTTGTGACCTTGCGCATCTATTTTATGGCTAGTCAAATGGGTCGTTTTTAATTCTGTTTCCTGATCTATTACTTTTCGTTTACTTAAATTTTCTAATTGCACTTGTTGTGCTTCATTCAACTCTACAATGCCTTCAGAAATTTCCTCGCAAAATTTTAAATTTTTCTTATTTTCTATTTTTACGCGTGTAATATTGTATTTATTACCGTATTATTTCTAAAATTATACCAATTACTTTTTCTAATTGCGAATAATTTTCGTTTATTGAATCATTTTTTTCCTCCTTTTTATCTAACGCCGTCTTTAATTTAGAATCATTTTTCTCTTTATTGTATTCCAATGGCCCTTTAAATTCTGTATCTAAATTCCTATCTTTATTTTTCGCCTGTAAATTCGTGTTTATTTTGTTTCTATCCTTATTTGTTTTCGTTTCTCTCTCTATATTTTGATTAGTCCGCTTATATAATCTCTGAACGCCCACGCTGGCACGTGCCAATGTAGTGTCGCTCGCCTTGTAGGGTTTAGGGTGTGGGGCACTATGCCCCCGTACACTCTATGCCGACTGAGGTGCTGGCGGGATCGAGTTTAGTGCATTGCCTGTAAGGAGGGCTTGGGGTGGGGTGTGTAGCGAAACGGGAGAAGAGACTTCGCACGGTAGCAGATTTGTTTCTTTCTCTCGCATATCGTTTAGCAGGCTAATCTTTGTTCCGAATTTTAATTTACTTATCTCACTTTCCCAGTTCTTAGTCTCTTTCTTATTCTCTTCCATTATCAGCCCCTGCATTTTAATTACTTTTGATATAATCGCATATTTAATATTTGGCAATTGCGGCTACCAAATCTTTTTCTCATCATTTATTTTTAAACCTAATCTTTCAATCATATCGGTTCCTATTATTCCTATCGATCTTAAATTTGTTACCAGTCTGAATAATAAATATTTTTCAGTATGACTTATTTTGATGAGGATTAAGACTTGTCCTGTAATTTTTGTCCATTAGCTACCATTAATGTGTCATTTATTGTTTTTTTAATTTCGTAGTCTAATTCTTTTACTGGTTTTATAAAATTTTCACCAATGTATGAAAGAGTTGTACCGGTGTCAACTAACACTTCATATTTATGATTTAAAAAAAAAATCATTAGGTAAAATCTCGTTTCGTCTCTCATTTGTGCCTGTGTCAAGTAATTCTGGCGGTCTCGGGGTTTGTCTGCTATTTTCCGCCTTTAATAGCGACCGTATTCGTTTTCCTGATCTAAATTATACCAACAATGTCGTCGAAAATTGCCTATTTTCCCGCAATTGTAGCATTTTAAGGGCTCTCGTGATCTATTATTAAAATTTTGGTTTCCTAAGTTTGGATCCATAAAATCCTGTCTACTTAAATCTATTTCACCATTCCTATTATCCCTACTATTTTCATCTTTTAAATTTTTTGAGTTTTTATTCTGATTTTTATTATTCTTTTTGTCTTCTGACTTGCTATTATTTTCTTCCGCTTTATATAAAAGCGCTGGTATTTGCGGAGAATTATTCGTTTGTTGTGTCTGTGTGTTCTCTAACGGCTGATTCATTGCATACAATAATTCTTGGCCAGCTGTGTTTTGATTTTTGTAATTACTGTTATTATGCATAAACCTCTGATTTCCTGGGTATCTTTGATTATTTATATAATTCGAATTCTTATTTGGAAATCTTGAATTAAAAAATTTTAGATTTCCATTTGGGAATCTTGGTTTGTATTGTTGCATATTTTGTTGGTTACGATACCTCGGCCTAAATTGTTTTTGTTGATTCTGATCATAATTTTGATTTTGATTTCTATTCTGATTCTCATTTTCAATATTATTTTGACTTTATTCATTTTCTTGATCATTTTTATTATTTTTTTTTATTATTCTCTTTATCTAAAATGCTTAATTTTTCACCTCTAATTTTAGATTTCGCCAATTCTGTTTCCCTTTCTCGCCCTAAAATGACTAATTTTGAAAAACTCGAAAAAGCATTTCTTGAAATGTAAACTTTATATTCAGTTCTTAAATTTTCATAGGTCTTTCTTAATTGCAATTCTAGACTCGGACGTGACATTAATTTTTCAAATTATTGTTTAATTTCTGTAACAAAAGCATGAATGTCTTGGTCTTTTTCTTATTGCAAATTTTTTTTATTTTTAATTATTTCAGTATATCTATCATTTAAGTAAGCTTCTTTAAAATCTTCAATAAATTGATCTAAATATTGCCAATTATTTTTATTTATTTGAAACGAACCTAATGCTTCGTGTTCGAAAGCAGCATCTAAATTTTCTAACATGTCCCTTTCGTTAATTTTATATCCTCTCTTGAATCTAATTAAATTATTCAAAAAATAAGTGGGTCTATCTTCCGTGTTATTTTTGAATTTAATTGGCCAATTTGACATAATTTGAAAAGGTGCCTGAATCATTCCGAATGGAAAGAGAGTTCCTGAAATTTCATTCATATTATTTTCATTCATCTCTTCTCTTTCCGTATCGGTCCCTCTACTTCTATTCATTCTACTTTGAATTTTTCTTTCGTATTGTGGCAAATTCGATTTTTCTATAATTGATTGCCTGTGTATCGGTCTCAGTAATTAGTATTCGTCCCCTTGACCGCTAACCATATTCATTGTCATTCTATTCCATGTACCTGCTAACGAGTGCCTTCGCTCATTTAAATCTAATTCTGTCTCTTCGAAATGAACCGTATTTTGCACATTTCTTGACTTATTACTATGATTGAATAAACTTTGCTTTGTATTTTAAATTCTATCCATTTAATCATTCACATTTTTAATCTCATATGACAGTTCTTTGATTTTAATTCTATCGCTTTTCTTTTCTTCAAAATTGATTCATTCTTGTGCCTCATTCCAAAAATCAGTATTATTATCTATAAAAGAATTAATTTCGAACGTTTTTTTTTACTAATTTTCGCGTTTCCTTTGTCTTGTCTTTCTATTGCTATACGCAATTTTTCGTGACCTATTCTTTCTCTTTCTGCTCTTTTTGTCTATTCTTTCTTTTTCTTTTCTCAGAGTTTCTCCGCGTTCTAACCGACTTGATTCCATTCATTCTTTTTCTCTTTCTAATTTTTCTAGTTCTTTTGTTTTTTAATTTCTACTTCTCTTTCTATCCTATTCGTTTCAAGATCGCTATTTTCTAGATTCGTAATATTTTCCTCTTCCATTCTCCAGTTTCCTAACGTGTTTTCAGTATTGGAGATAGTAAATCAACTATATTTATGTGTATAGGTCGGTCGTGTCTGTGTGCGTTTAGTGTACTTTCTGTACGCGCTTGTGTTTGTGTCGTCGTTTTCGCAATTGCACCTTTTGTTTTATTTATATCTGTTACCCCCAATCTAATTCTCTCCTAACCGTTATCAATTCAAAATTTCTATCTAATTCTTGTCTTTCGTTATTTTTTTCGACTGATTTACTCTCTATATTTTCATAAGTCATCAATGCTTGTGCATTATCTTCCTCGTCTCTTATTTCTTGAGCTAATCTAATCTCATTATTTTCTGGGTCTACTTTATTCTCATTATTTTCTCCGACCTTTTCTACCGGATTCGCTATTTTCGGAATAGCTCTTATTTTTCCATATCTTAAACGCATTCAATTTGATCTATTTCCTTTTTCCATTAATACCGACTAGCTGAGGGGTTCTTATGGCTGATTAAAAACCGGCACGTTCACTCAGGTGAGCATCTCGGTTTTTATTACTGGGGAATGTGCGTGGCCTTACCACGTAGTGGAAGCATCCACTGAGGGCGGGAAGTGTTAGGGTTTGATATACGCCGATTGCGTATGGAACGACGGACGAGAGGAATCCAGAGCTTCTCTTTTTTCTTTATAAAAATTACATGTTTTCTTGAGTTTTCATTTCCTCCGCCATTACGAAGACCTTCGCTCATCACGATTTTGCATTTTTCCTTTTTATTAAATATATATAATGTATGTATTTTTCTCATTAACGATCGAACGTAAGGATAGTAATGGGATCTATGTATACATAGATACACTCGTCCGAACGTCAAGTTAGAGTAGTCAGTAGGTGTTAAGAAAATCTGTAACGCTGGGACGCAGAGAGGCGAGACTAAGTGGGCATGACAGAACGTCGGCGAATAACTCTATTGGACCGCGCGTCCCCAATTTTCCGGAGTAGGGAGGAAAACTCGGTCCCGGTCGCCCACTCTCGCCTACGCGTCTGCAGGGCGGGAGAAGACGCGCGCTCTATGCTTAAGAGAGCGCGTTCCAGCCACTTTCGGAACTCGGCTTCGTGTCACGATCTACTAAAGACGTACTCCACTACTGGTTCATCATCTCTGCTCTCCCAGCCTTGTCTGAGAGAATAAATTTTGATAAAACGTAGAAATCTGACTTCTCGTCATTAATCAATCTGCTCTTTTAAGAGCAAATCTCTTACGCGGGTCATATAATTCTCTATTCTCTTTGTCCGGAGATGATCGGTTGGATGGGCCTAAATCCCAGACAGAGGAAACGTCGCCATGAAGCGTAGGGGCTTCCAACTCCTTAGATCCGAAAGATCCCGGTCGGTCCACTGCAACGACCGACCACACACCACTGCCTGGAGACAGCACCACCCGCTTGCCAGGCGGCAAGGTCGGCTAGCCCCGTCCCACACCAGGAGGTGACAACATCCGTCGCATGCTCTACACTACTGAGTCCCCCCCACCACTTCCAGGGGGGGGGGGAGTGGCCCAGAAGGGCATTGAAGTTCCGGCAAAGGAAGCAGTCCAAACACTGCAGGGCCCGGAAAACTTTGATTCCGGTGGCGCCTTTTCAACACCGCGCCACGGTATTATCACTGGACACAGATACGTATATGTTTGTGAACGTCCAGCACATACCAGACGGTTTCGTTCCCCCAACAAGGAAGCTGCTGAAGGACATCAACATAAAGAAGGAGGATCCTGCCATCGCCGCATTTTGGAAGCGACGCGATTTGTATCGGGGCCTGGTACAGAAGGCTGCTGTGATGTACCTTTCCCTCTTCTTCCGATAACTATGAAAATGACAAAAGAGAATTTACTGATTTTGTCCCCCCCCCCAACCTTCGCCTCTTCCTTCATCGTCGAACAACAACCTTCCCCTCTTCATTCCATTGCCGAACAACTAA
>NC_046658.1:30653221-30677315 GCF_010883055.1 Belonocnema kinseyi
CTTCCCTTCCTTCTTTTCCCTTGAACGATTCGGAAACCCCGCAATCCAGTCGTATCAGGTTGTTTGTATGACGTCACTGACCCCTACTTCGCGCGCCTATTTTCGTTACTGGCGCCGCTTCCTTTTCTAACTTTCTTGTTTCTCGTTCAATTTTCTCCTATTTTTTTGCTATCTTTCTTATTTTTTCCGTTCTAACTAGTTTTCTCCTATTTCCGTATTGATTTTTTACTAATTTATTTTGAGTATTTTAAACCCTTTACTTACTCAATCCTGCTGCAAGGAGTACAAGTAAGGCGTTTTTTCGTAGGGTAATTTTATTTACTATTGTCGATGGTGGAACTTGAAATTGGACTGCTGTCCCACCAACGTTTTATCGGACATATATAACAGTCTGCACGCACTTTCTTCGAGCTAAATTACATTCTACCCGCATTTTTTCCAAAAATCAATAAAACATTTCCTCAAAACAATTTTCAAACGTTTTCCTACACTATTTTTTAAAAGAAAATAAAAAATTTTTCTTTCCAATGGCATACAGGCCTCCATCAATAAAATTTTTTTTCTCTCATCATTTAATGACTTCCCCTCTCGACCGGGAGGATTTTTGGAGGGATTGTGGGTTTTTATGAGGGCGCCAAATTTGTGGCGGGAGTCGCAAATTAAAGGAAAGGTGGGAGGTGGAATGTCGAGAATGGGTAAAGTCAGTAAAAGACAATAATCATTCAGAATAATGGGGGAGTTTATTTGTTAAACTTACAAATAGATTTCCCCAGTGAAAAATCTGATGAGGCCCGAATCGGGCGGCGAAGCCAAGAGCGGGTGAGTTGAGAAAGTGGCTTCTGGCGGTGAAGCCAAAAGCGGGCGTGATGAGGTGGTGGATGTTTGCCGGCGAAGCCGAAAGCCGAATTCCTGGTTGGGATCTATTACGATAGCGCGGTGAGTACAGGACAAGGCGGGCGTGCAGGGAGCACAAGACTGAGCGCTTCGGGGCAAGTTTTCGGTAATTAAAGAGTGGGGGTGTTTTGTTCCCCACTCTTAATCATGGGCCCGCCGGGCCGTATGGTAGCGGGATGCTTTTAACTTTGTTACAATTTTTAAGTCTTTAAGGTAATGTTCGTTCTTTATCTATTCCGATGCGTTTTCTTGCAGGGGAGATGTAGCAAATCTAAATCACGAAAAAATGTGAATTCGCCGTGTTGAAGTCATATTTTTCATAACTTTAAACTTGTTCGTCAATTTCAAAATTAGCTTCTCTTATGCATTTTATTAATAAGATTATTTAATGTGAATTATACTAATTGTGCAAAGTTACCGAACGTAATGTTTTTATCACTGTAATTATTATGAATTACCTAAAATATAGCATTTCGTCCTCATAAATCTTGTTCAGTGAAAATGTTGAAATTTGAATCATAATTTGCATTCTCTAATGCACTTTTTCATATTATCATTATAGTAAAGATTGTCACACTATAAAGAATGCAATAATGAAAGCACTTTTATCATTGATATTTTATTATGACTTTTATTGTTCATTTAACAGTGAGCCAAAAAATATGCAAACCATCCATACTCAATTTCAAGAACATTAAGAAAGAATATATTATATTATGTTTAACTCAGAACACATACTATTTTAAAATATTTTTGGAAAAACAATTGTTTAAATAACTTATATTTTTTTAACAATTAAAAAATTGTTATTCATTTTTGTATAAACTGTACAGTCAGAAAAATAATTGGACGTGTTCTATTTTATTTCCTTGTTCTATTTTATTTCCTTTTTCTTTAAGTTATCGGAAAAAACTGCTAGAGCAAATAAAAATTGTTTGCAAAAATAGAGATATGTTAAAAATTAGAACGAATGTATCACAATTATGTAATTATTCAAGAAAAAGTAGTTCAGGATACGGATTTGAGAAAAATTGAACATCTCTGGCTCAATTTGTAGAAATTGTGTGAATAGAAATGAATTAATTGTTTAACTAATTATATAATTTTTAAAATAGAATGTAATACTTCAAGCAATTGCCAACTATTACTATTCGAGAAGAAAATAGATTATTTTTACATTTTCTGGGAAAAAGAATTGTCTAAATAATTTACATTTATTTAAACATTTTTTTAAAAGTAATGAAAAATATTCACATATTCCATATATATATAAATAAAAATTTGTCATAAGGACAACCGCAGGATTTCAGCCACAACCACATCTCACGCTGCACCAAGAAACAAAATGGGTTTCTCACGTAATTTGCAATTCCTGCAGACTTATGTTGTATCATCCAAAAAATTCAAACAACGAAAAGTACCGCAAGTACTCTACACCAATCACATGGAAAAAACCCGTTATTGCGAAGGACTGCTACTTTTGCATGAATTCCGTCAAAGGGTTCAACGCCAAAATTAAAAATAAAATTTCGTACGTTTATGTGTGCACAGTCACAAGAGCAATTGAAAGTAATAAAAATGCACGCCAGACTGATTTAAGCGCTTTAGAAGATGATAGAATGGAAGTTTAAAGTCAACGTCATGGAGACGGTAGTGAAACCAGTGATCGAACAGAAAATAGTTCTGATGATTCCGATGAAAATGACGAAAAAGATGACGAATATGGCGTGCATAAAATGAAATTGAAGGTTTCAATATTACTGTCGCAACTAGAACTGAATGATTTTATTAGAGATCTTGGATTACCGAAAGACGGCGCTGAATTTGCCACTTCATTTCTAAAAAGAAGAAATCTTCTAGAGCCAAAGACAAAAGTTTCATTCTATCGCGACAGGGACAAATAATTCAGAAAGTTTTTCGTTAAAGACAAAGAGACGTCTTTATTGTACTGCACTGACGTTAACAGACTAATGAACCACTTGAAGAAAAATGTGTACACAGACGAAGAATGGCGACTTTTCATTGATTCGTCAAAACGCAGCATTAAGGCTGTTTTACTGCATAACACGAATACTTACGCTCCTATCCCTATAGCTCACTCCACGGTCATCAAAGAAGAATATAACAATGTTAAAATGCTTCTTGAAAAATTTAATTACACGAATCACAAATGGCAAATATGTGGTGATCTCAAAATCATAACAATGATATTAGGCCAACGATCGGATTTCACGAGAGAGCCATGCTTTATATGCCTGTGGAATAGCGGAGATGGAGCCAATCATTACAGCTAAAAATCCAGAAAAAATGTTACTACCACCCCTCCACATAAAGCTTGGGCTCATGAAGCAATATCAAGGCGTTAGACGCTAAATTGAAAGAAGGAGTCTTAGCGTCTCTTAGCGTCAGATAGTTAGGCTGCTTGATGAATTTAAAACTTTACTTTCTAGATTCCCATCTGGATAAGTTTCCAGAAAATGTTGGTGATTTCAGCGAAGAACAAAGGGAACGTTTTCATCAAGACGTAAAAGTGATGGAACAACGATATCAGGGCAGATGGGACGAGGTCATGATGGCTGATTTTTGCTGGATGTTGAAAAGGGAAACGAATGTAGTTCTTAAACGTAAGCGTAACCCTTTGCATCGTTCTTTCGAAGAAAAAAGGACACGTTATAGCAGGCAGAAAATAGACTGAGGTAGGTCTATAAATCAATTTAATTACGATAAAAAGCAAGATAAAATGTAAACACGACAGATAGTATAAATATATCCCTTAAGTTTAAGAAAAGCAGAGAGAAAAAAAAAAGTTTGAATAAAACTCTTATTCATTTGCATGTTTCAGTTACAGTTCTACATTTTAATTGATACAAACATTGTCAGGTTCATTGAAATGGGGTCAATTCTACTTGTTGTTCTAAGTTTCTTCAAATGAGTAATGTGCGTCTAAATTTTTAACCACCTGTAGTGCAATGAAATAAATTTTATTGTGTTACAACGGGGAAATTTTAGTTAAGTTGTGTTGCGTTAAGCAAAATTTCGTTAGGTTCTGTTAAGTGAGATTCATTTGTAGGTTAAGATCGAGTTAGCCTATTAAATGCAGCAGACATTTAAGACTGAGAACCGTACGCTTACATGCCTACACATGTGGTTGAATTTTATTCGTCTAGGTTAGGTTAGGTTAGGTTTTGTTAGGTTAGGATATGTTAAACCTCTATGTAGGTTAAGCCGAAGCTGAATGAGACGGTACCGCAAACACAACGGGACAACATAATGAGTTTAATTGTATTGCGTGAAGTTAGGTTAGGTTAGGTCAGGTTTTGTTAGGTTAGGATAGGTTAAACCTCTATGCAGGTTAAGCCGAAGCTGAATGAAACGGTACCGCAAACACAACGGGACAACATAATGAGTTTAATTGTGTTGCGTGAAGTTAGGTTAGGTTAGGTCAGGTTTTGTTAGGTTAGGATAGGTTAAACCTCTATGTAGGTTAAGCCGAAGCTGAATGAAACTGTACCGCAAACACAACGGGACAACATAATGGGCTTAATTGTGTTACGTGCAGTTAAGTTAGGTAAGGTTAGGTTAGCTCAGGTTTTTTTAGGTGAGGATAGGTTTTACCTCTTTGCAGGTTAAGCCCAAGCTGATTCAAACGGTACCACAAACACAACGGGACAACGCAAGCAGTTTAATTGTGTTTCGTGAGGTTAGTTTAGGTTAGGCTAGGTTAGATTTATTTCTAGGTTAGGCTCGAGTTGACCCATTCGATGTAGCACACATTTGCTACTGGGTAAATATGCTTCCAGAGCTTTACGTGTAGTTCAATAAATTTCTGTTAATTCAGGTTAAGTGAGGTCAGGTTCTGTTGGGTAAAGTTACGTTAAATAAGTTGATATCAGGCAAGGGTTGATCCTTCACAGTTGTCGACATGTTTTTGAAGTGAAAATTTGCGTCACTGGCATTATTTTGAAATTTGTTTTTCTCAGTGCATGATTTTTCGTCATTTTTTGAGGTTATGGCTCAACCATGACGTGATGTGTGATTTTTGATACCGAATTTGAATTCAGCGCCCCAAAATACATAGGAATACGTGTGTCTTGTTACCAGATCCGCACACTTTTTTTTGTGTGGCTGTGTTATGATTCCAAAATTACAAAACTAGCGAATCTTGACTTTTCTTCATCAATTTTAAATTTATTAAGTTACCCAGCAATAAATTTCAAAACTATCAAATTTCTAAATTAGGCTTTATGCAAATTTATTAATAAATTGCAAGCTTATCTAGTGTCCCGACTATAAATTTCTACATTACCCAATTTTCCAGATTTACAGTCTTAAAATATGAATGACCAATTCGAAAAGTGTCTGCATGATATTTATTTCCCAGTTATATTTTTCAAAGAAAATAATTTATTTGCCGGGGAAGCATTAAACATTATTATTTGACATGTTAACAATAAGAAAAAAAAAGTTGATAAAAAAACTCGAACCCACGGCAGCGTGGTTATCAGCCAGGCTCTTTTCTACTGGACCAGCGGAGCGTGATGGCAGTCCAAGCGCGCGAATCGGTAAAGTTCTGCACCCTTGGCTAATGTGATTTACAAACGCTGATAGTTCTTATAAGGGACAAAAAAATCCGGGACACGTGTCTCATTATTTTTAAAGTAATATCGATTGATGATAGTCTCATCAAAAATGCTATGTCCCAGAAGAGGTTTTCTCCTTTGAGAATTGTAGTCTTGACCCACGATCGATAACGAAGGGCGCCCCGATAACGTGTGTAGAGTGAAGATAACAGCTAGTCTGGACGTTGATTGTAATTACAGTTACAAAAACACAGACAGGGCATGTCAGTTTCTCTGCTTTTTACTCCATTTTGCAACGTATTTCGCAAAATTTGGGGACACCATCATCGAGACATGGCCCTTTGGAAGATCGTTTGGTCTCTAGAATTCCTCTATTATGTCAGAATTGTGAGTAAAAAATAAATTAGCAAACGATTCTAACAGTTCAAATGCTGCCGTTTGCTACCCGCTGATTTCTATCATTCGCAACATTCATATTTATCATGAAAATAATGATTTCCTCAACAAAACGTTCGATTTTTCAATATTTTATTGATCCGAGGATCTCGCAAAATCCCGAATATTAGAGAAGGTAATTTTAAGCAGCACATGATGCTCAAGCTTACCGAGACCATTAGCTTAAATTTCAATCGAAGAAAGCACACTGGAGCTGTTTTTCTCGATGTAGAAAGAGCTTTTAATAGTGTTTGGCATGTGGGACTGCTCAGAAAATTAATAAATTACAATTTCCCAAGAGGACTCATCCTCTTTATAAACTCTTATCTTTCTAACAGAAAATTCTTAGTCAAAATAGGCTTTCAGAAAAGAAACCCATCCGAGCGGGTGTGCCCCAAGGCAGCATCTTAAGTCCGGTATTCTTTATTATCTACGCGAACGACATTCCTGAGATCCCCGAAATGGTTGAATCAGAAAAATACAGAATTGCAAGGTACTTTATTTTCAAGTTATACATTAGAAGGATATGCAATTCGCAGACTTTTCTTAAGCAATTGCTTTTCTAGAAGTTTTAATTGAAAAATCTCGCAAAGGTTCCCACAGATTTGACAAATATTTCAAATATTTTACAAAGATTTGAGATAAATTTTAAAGATTGCACAAAGATTTTAATGATTTCCCAAAGATTTCCATAATTTTATCAATATTGCTAAATATTGAAAAAAGTTTTCAAATATTTCGCAACCATTTCAGCAATTTGACAGTGATTCCGCAAATTTTCCAAAAATTGTACTAGGCTCTCAATATTTCGCAAAAATTTCGGATAGATTAAAAAGATTTCAGTGAGTTCCTTGAAGTACACCATCCACTTGGTAAGAAGTGAAACACTTGTTTACCAATTTACTTCTTCGGTGCACATTCATATCCTTGTTTGCAATAATCAGTTTCATTATTTCCTTCCTCTTTTAATTGTTCAAATTTTTAATATGCATTCAATTTTGTTTTCGAATACCTAAATATGCTTTTTTAATAAAATGCGTTCGACCTACTTTCTCGTCAGGTACCTGCCAGCTTGGCCAGTGATTTGAAAGTAATATATTTGGATTCTACGAATTTTTCTGATTCCAAAAAAATCTAATTTGTCTATAAATGTTGAAAATTTGAGAATTGTTTAGTATTAATTGAATATTAAGCGAAAGTTGTTTTATACTAAGCTCACTTACACTAAAGTCCATAAATAGACTGTAAAGTCGGAACGGGCCTGATTATACCTGAAAAGTGAGCAAAAAGTTTGCCGGGCACTGGTCTAAAATCAGGGCAGTATTCATTTGATCGCGGTCTACATGCTTATGTCGCTGACTGAGCCAATAAGGAATGAGGAATAAAATACCAAACATAAAAAAGTTCTAACTTTGCAATCAGCAATTTAAAAAAATTATATTCGGAATTTAAGTTTTTTTGCGTTTCCAACGATACGCCACTTGCAATAAAAATATTAAAATTAGAATTAGTTAAGCGTCTGTATTGCATAACGCGTTGCTATGGGCCGAGTTGAACGGACATTAGAGCAATTTTAAAATCATCTGTCCAATTAACTCGGCCGGTAGCAACGCGTTATTCCCTCTCATGCCTACTAGGCTGGCTGAGTCTACGCGCAAATGTCATTGTGCTATCCGGACGCTCAATTAGAATTCTAGTCCTAATATAGAATATTTCGAATTTGAAGATCATCCTCTAATTATAATGATATAAATTCCTAATCTTTAAAAGCATAAAAATAATAAATATAAATTTAAATAATATGCATTAAAATAGTTACGTATAATTATACATATTATTAATGATTAATTATTTAATAATTTATTAGCCCAGGGTGGAGCCAATTTGTCTTGTTTTAAGTAGATATTGCAAAAATAGTGTAAGTTTCAATGTTGAAATGCAAGAACTTGAAGTTGTAACAAAAAAGTTGGAAAAATTGCAATATTATTTTTGGTAAAAAACATATTTTTGTAAAATATATAAAACATATTAATTCTTGCAATTCGACAAGTAATTTTTTACAATATATAATCTTAAGCTGTTGTAATACAATGAAAAATGCTTCAAAATGAGCCCAAGAACATTTAAAAGTATTGATTATTTCGGAAATTATTGAAAATTTAAGAAAACATTGAATTTTACACTATGTTTGCAATATCTACCTGAAAACTAGACAAATTGGCTTCACCCTATGCTTATTTTATACAGAATTTCGAAAATAATCAACGTTTTAAAGAGAAATTTGTTTAGCTCTGGTATAATTAAAAATAAGAGAATTTCTTCAATCATAAAAAAAGAGGAAGCCTAAAACTTTTGCACGGCATTGTACTTTCAAAGAATTGGCAGCTGAAAGTGAATGAATTTCACAATTTAATAGTTGAACTACTTTGTTAAAGATTCATTCTTTTTGTTATTTAAGATTTATCATTTTAGTTAAAAATTTATATCTTTTGTTCAAAAATAGTTTTTAAAAATTTTTAATTAATTTTTTAACTAAAAATAATTCTTGTTTGATGGAAACTTTACCATTTCAGTGTGCTAATTATCTCTTTTTTTAAAATATGAATTATTTTGTAATTTTTTAATCTGAAAATTCAACTATTTCATTTTTGGTTAAACATTTATCTCATCAAGTATAACATTCTTTTAGGTGATTGGGGGGAAATTCATATATTCTGTTGAAATTCCAAATTTAAATTTTCCTGAGACAAATTCGCTCAATTTTCAACACAAATTTTTGTCGTAATGGCCGACTGTTAGACAGTGTGGTTCTACTGCTCCCTTGCATATTTTGTTTTAGTGAATTCTCCTGGGTCTTTTAAAGCAGTTATTAATAAAATTTAAAAGATAAGATTAAGTATTTCTGTATGCTATAAAATGTTCTATCGTGAGTCAGTAAGGTTTGTGAGAAGAATAGACTTTATTTTCTACCTACAAACTTTTCTTTTGGAGCACTGTCCCAAAAGATAAGGTTATCGATGCCGTGCTGTGTCCTGCGTGTCAATCCTATAAACCGAGATCTCTTACGTCGACAATGACTGAAGCACCTTTGGATTTGTGCCCATTGACTGACCAGGATATTGAACTTGTCACCAAAGCTATAGGAACAATTAAACCTGAAATTAGTACAGTTACAACAAAGGTCGACTGTCTGTGGTCAAAACTTGACAATTTATCTACCGAAATGGAAGGAGCCTTAGAGAGGATTAGAACAACAGAGCAAAGAGTCGACAGGTTGTGTGAAAAGATGGCCACAGCTAAAGGTATTGTACATAAACTACAAATCGAATGTTCTCCATCCAAATCCCTCGATGATACATCTCTTGTTCGCAAATGCCTGATGGAAATGGAGGATAGGAACTTTTGAAAAAAGAACTTGATCTTACTTGGATTACCTGAGCATGAATTCTTCCTGTCAGAAAAAATTCGTACAGCTGGTTTATTAAATCAGTTATCTGAGCTCCTACCTGATTTTCAAGTTTTAAACCCACGAGCATTTAGACTTGGCATTTATTCACAGACCAGAACGATTCCTCGACCAGTAAAACTTGTGTGTGAAATCGAAAAAGTTGCACAAACGCTGATGCGCAAATTTCTTGCTGCCAACAAATTCCCGAAACTACTGCCAAGCTGAATCATCTCTGGATTGCACCAGACAAAACAAAAAACCAACTCAAGGAAATCGAGGATGTCAAGAAAGAGTTGTCATCTCATCGTCTGGACGGAGAAACGGACCTAATGATTGCATTCCGAAGAGGAGTTCCGACTCTTGTGGACGCAAGGAAGAACATAACCCCAATGAGCCAAGCTGCTGTCGTCAGCAAGCGATAAGCGCATGCGTAAGTACCTATATACGCGACTCTGGTGAGATTTAAGCTAGCGATCAGCTGTCATCAATCTACTTCCAGAATGTCAGGGGCGTATGCACCAAAGTGCACTCATTGCGACAGTCTATCCCGTCATGCTCATATGATATAATAATATTTACAGAAACTTGGCTAAAAGATAGAATTAATTCTTCAGAATTGGGCATGACGGAATATGATATTTTTCGATATGATCGTAGTGTAGACACTAGCGATAATTTGTGTGGTTGTGATGTTTTGATCGCAGCCAGATATGGCTTATGTATCACAAAACTTTCTACTAGTAAAAACACGGTTAAGCGTCTATTTGAAAATTAGAAAATGGCGTCTGTGCTTGCGTATTCGGGGTTTTGATCCCACCGAACTCTAGCTATTCTAAATATATTGATATTTGTGCTATAAACGAAGAAGTTGCTTGTTACTTTCCAGGAACGAAAATGTTTATATTTGGCGATTTCAACTGACCGTATCCTAATTGGAATAATGACATCAAAAAGGGTCCTACTTGTGTACCTGGTGAAGTGTCAGTGCGAATGCATGGTGACATAATTAACAATATATCGGATTCACTTGACGATTTAAATCTGTTTCAAATTAATAGCAATAGAAAAAATCACGGATTATTGTTGGATTTAGTTTTCTCATACTCCACCACTCATGTGCGATTTATGTTTTCTAGAGCCAGTTTACAATGCAAGATTGTACAATGAAAACTGAATACGATTGAACTTTAAGAGAACTCATTTTGGTAGAATCTCTAACTATCTCAGCAGTGTGGACTGGCATGGACTACTTTCGGCTTTGACAGTTGACCGTGCGGTTGACGTATTTTACGAGTATCTCCTAATAACATTTGACTATTATGCCCCATAACAAGCAATTAAAGTATCCCTTACCCTTCATGGTTTAATTCTGAACTGAAAAAATTAGTCCAAGAAAAATAAATAGCACATATTAAATCCAAACAAGCAGGATTAACAGCGGACTACTTTAAATTCTCCAAATTAAGAGCTCAATGCAAAACATTATCGGAAAATTGTGATGGAAAATATATTAATGACACGGGAAATTCGATCATCTCAACTCCAAAAAAGTGCTGGTCCTTGGACTTTGTCACGAGAAATGCTTCCAACTTCAAAAATCTCCTAACTCTAAAAACTCTGTACTTTTCACTAGTTATACCACACTTAGAATATGTCTCAGTCATTTGGGCATCTCAGTATCTTATCTATAAAATTATACTTGAAAGGATACAAAATAGATTTTTGCGCTTTGCAGCTGGCAATTGGGATACCGGTGCTTAGGTGCGATCACGATTATAGTGGAATTAGGCCACTGCCGAACATCCAAAAATTAACTCCAGATTCTTGTTGGCTGACTTGAGTTTTATACAATGTATTAAATAACCAAATTGACTGTCCGCAAATCCTAGCTGAAATTAACATGTACGTTCTCTCGATATCACTAAGAAACAACATTCTGTTCAAAATCAACCATCATCGAACTAATTACGGAAGAAACTTCATTAACAGTAGAGTTTGCTGTGAGGCCAATTTATTCGGTACAAATATTGACTTTTTCGACCAATCAGCGACGCATTTTAGAACTGAGCTATATAAAACGATAAAAAATTTGGCTTAATTTGTGCCGCTCAGTTTAAAACACACTGTATATGATTATGATTAATTGATCACTGTACAAAGGGTTTGTCCGTTTATATTCATTAAATAAATAAATAAATACAAAATTCAGCAGTTGAATTGTCAACAGACGAATTTTCTACAGTTAGCGACGCGAGGGAAAGTCAAGTGGAGATGGTAAGATGAGCAAGTAGACAGCTTAAATTTTGGAAATATTTCTTAAGATTAGGAAAATTATATCAATATGTGTGAAATCATAGCAGTCCTTGTGAAATCGTTTAAATCGAAAGGAAATCTTTGCTAAATATTTCTAATCTTTGGAAAATCACTCAAATGTTTGCGTCATCTTTGGGAAAACCTCATACAATCTCTGAAATTTCGCAAAGTATGGATTCATAAAATTTTAATTCCCTGCATCAATTTCCTGATATAATTTTAAAAAGAATTAAAACAAAAAGATTAGGAATATCGATCAATATTGTCAATAATGAGTGATCTTGAAAACTCTCAACAGAAATTGAGCGGATCAACCGATTTTCTTTTATATTTTTTCAATAGTCTAGTCGTTATGTAATAAACCTAATGCAGCATATTGAATTTATATTCCTTAATATTTTAATAATTGTTCAATTATCTCAACTGGCTCTTATTCTCTAACAACAGGAAGGTCGAGTGAGGCTTGGCAGGAATTCAGGTGTCGGTTTGCTTCTTCCCAGGCGCACAAATGCATCATATTTTCAATTAATTGAAAAAAGTTACAACAAGGCCATTTTTCGAAAAAATCTCTGCTTGATTTTATATTTAGCCTTTTACATTATGAGATTAAAATATGACATCATGCGATTCATAATTGTAGGCGAAAAGTTTGTTTTTCTAATACATGGACTGAAATTCAGGCCTGAGGCAGTGTCCTATAGTTAAGGCAGTTGAGAAATAATGCCCCATATGTCTACTTATTCTGCTTTCTACGTACGTCCATTATCCAATTCTTTTTCGTTCCACCTGCCATGAGCGGCCAGAAAATGTATAAAATCGAAGTTACGGATTCTTTTCTTCTGTTTTACGCCTCAAGTACTCACGTACGCGGCAAAAGGACCGCACTTTTTTCCAAAGTCCCGGCAACTTTTTATTTCCAATGGAGCTGCCCAACGCGAACCCTTCATTATCAAGTCAAGACACACGACAGAGCCACTCCCGATTTTTTTCAGCCATCCGAACAGTAAGCAATTGAACGTCAAAGTGGACAGGTGCTAGTACCTACCTACCTAATATAATTCATTTTTGTTTGTCAAAAGTTAAGATGTATTTTATTGAATACTAATAACAAAAGATTATTTCTATGTAAATCATTATAAAGTTTTAACTAGTTTGTTCTTTATACTATTCCAAAACTTTAGCAATCTCTTGTTATTTGCCTACATCCTTCAGTTGCACGAGTGCTAATGTGACGTCAAAAGGCGCGAGTACTGGAGGGTTAAAACAATTAAAAATGAAACAATTGCAATTTGATCCCGCTTTTCTTATAAAAACCGTAGGAATATTTCCATTCATTTTAATGTTGAAGGAATTTGCGCTTAACTTATAATTGAAAAATTTTCCCGGCAGATGACACTTTCTAGATATAAAAGCTACCTTCTCAACTATTCAGAACAAGCTGCCACAATTTTCTGCCGCACGTGCATCAGCCTGGCAATACCTTACTAATACTTCGTGATACAAATTTTATCATAAAGCTAACCATAATGTAATAAAAGACAAAACTTTTTATTCCATTGCTTTAAATAATTTTTGTCTCAACAATTCGTTAAAAAAACGGCCCATAGACAGTTTTTAGTGTAAAACAATTTTATGAGTACAGTTACGTAAGTTCTTAATAATTCTTTATGCACCGGGAGACTTATTGCTGGGAAAATAATTAAATAGGTTGCAATGGAGGGATAAAGGTGATAATTAAGCCGCTGCCTGCAAGCACCAGCCCGACGCTCGAAAACCCGTAGAAGTATTGTCCGCGCATCTCAATAAAAGAAAATTTTCAAAATCGAAAAACCAATTTTTTGAAAATGTAGAATTGTTGAGAATAAGAAAATAAAACTTTTTCCCAATTGAATTTTTTTGGTCAGACGTTTATTTCTAATAATAAAAGCGAAATATGAAATAAAAGTTTCTCTCTGATTTAATTAATTTTTAAAACTTAAATCGTTCTAGGGATGACCCTAGCGTATGCCGCGGATGCGACAGGAGGGTTTGGTGGTCCCGGGGGGGGGGGGGCTCGGAGGTGTCAATATGACTAATCCACCACCTGAAAAGCTGAACCAGGCCGACTGGGAAGCGGAACTGAAAGAGAGACGCGAGAGGAAAAAGAACATTGTATTAAAAGGGCTAACGCTGGTGTCACGAGAGAAGAAAGAGGAATTACATAAGTGGGTGTGGAGTAACTTACAGCTAAAGATTAGGGTAGAAAAATGGAAAGATTAAATTCAGAAAAAGGGTGCCTCGTTAGAATAGAAGAGTCGGATCACAAGCCAAAACTAATGAGGAGAAGGATGGAGCCAACCGAGGCAGGTTGGGGTGGTCAGATCCTGGATGATCTCACGCCAAGACAAAAGATAGTTCAAAATTGGCTAGAAAGAGAAACGGAGGCTTCGAGGACAAAACACAAGTAGGCTATCAGAGAATGTGAATCTATGGCGCGTGTCTAGTCTGGGAAGAACTTGAAGGAAAATTAAACTTAAAAAAATACGTAGAGAGGCGGGAAGCAATTCCATTTCGGGACGGAAGGCGAGGAAGAACTGACAGCTGCTGAACTGTGTGTAGTGCAAAAGAATGTTCAGGGGATGGCGAACGTGTGGAAGAACCTCAGCCTATGGAAAGGGGCTGAAGTTGTCGTATTTCCAGAAACGTTCTTAGAAGAAATGAGAATGGCAAAGTCAGTGGATAGTTTAGACAAAGATTTCAATTGGTATGGCAAAGCAGCCACCAAAAAACATAAATAAGGCAGAGGGGCCGGCGGACAGCTAATGGGCATAAGGAGGGATCTAAAGACGACTTGGAAAGTACAGGAGTGGGAGTATGGGCTCATACTGAAATTAACTAGAAACAATAGCGAGGATAACAACGTCAACATCACAGGATATAATAATAAACCATCAAAACTTAAATATTTTCCAGAGAAGCTAGGAGACAACTGGAAAAATTAGAGGGATCTACTACGAAAGTGATTGTGACTGGGTATCTTAACGCAAAAATAGGAGCCGAACAGGGAGTGACAGATTGCGGCTTAGACGACGATTTAGAGATACAGGAAAGGAAACCCGAAGATAAAGAGTTGAGGAGTGAGGGCAAACCCCTATTACGATTGTGTGAGGAGAAGGCAATGATTGTTATGAATGGTAGAGGAGAAGCGGGTTAAGATGGAAGAATAACCTGTCTAGGCTATGGTGGCGGACTTCATCGGATATTGGACCTGATCGTCGTGAAAATGGAGGAGATAAAAGCCGTCTCTGACTGGTTCATTGGCTTACGTGTGGCGGCGCAAGAAGACTCGGACCACTTCCAGGTCTTCTACAGATTAAGATGAGGATATAGAAATGAGGGAGAAATAAAAAGCAGAAAAGGCTCGCGGAAGCTAAAATGGAGGGAAAACAAGGCAGAACAATTTAGGGAAGAGTGGCTGGGACTGTGGTATGAACAGAGTGGATTAAATCAGGACCCGGAACAGAGATGGGATGATTTAACCGAGGAAATCAAGAAAGCCGCCGAAATAACGGGCATGATAGCAAAAGAAGGCACCGGCCACTTCCGGGAAGAAAGTTGGGACACAGATGAATATATGATTATGAGAAGAAAATTGTTTAAACTGCTACAAAAATTTAGTAAACAGAGAGACTGGAACAACAAGCAGGAGCACCTGAAATGTAAAAAGGAATTAGCACAACTGACGCTGAACCTTATGAAGAAATGGCTAGATGAAAACCAAGAACAGGTGGTTAGAATTTCTAATATTGTGGAGTGGTGCAAAGCAATGAATTGTTTTAGAAGAAAGAAGAAAGCGGCGTGCTATAATATAGGGAAAAAGAGTGGCCAGCACACTTTAAAAAACTCTTAGAATTGATGAAGGCCAATAAAGCTGCAGGAGAAGATGGCATCCAAGCGGAATTCCTAAAACACTTACCTGAAAAGAGGCAGAAGGAGCTCATACAGGTAATTCAAGACTTGTGGCAAAAGGAAAAATTAATTGAAGGATGGCGTACATCCACAATCTTCCCAGTACACAAGAAAGGTGACGAAGGAGCAAATAACAATTACAGAGGGATCTCTCTGCTGGACACAGGCTATACAATCCTAGCATCTGTGATGGCTAAAACATTAAGCTACTGGCTAGAACAGGAGAATAAATTAACAGAAGCGCAGGGAGGCTTCAGACCTGGCAGAGGGGTAATGGAGCAGGTATTCGTGCTAAATACAGTGGTGGGCAATAGATTAAAAAATAAAGGAGGGAAAGTATAGGCTGCCTTTATGGGCTTTTAAAAGGCTTTCGATAAAGTAAATAAAGAGAAACTATGGAATAAGATGGAGAATATGGGGATTAAAGGAAGATTTTGGAAATGACAAAGGAAATATACAAAACCACCTGAAATAGGGTGATAACTAACGAAGGACTAACAGATAAATTTAAAACTGGAATAGTCGTTATGCAGGACTACCCATTAAGTCCTATGCTATTTAACATATATATCAACGACCTGTAACTAGAACTGAGGAGAAGAGAGGAAGGCGGCTCGTGTATAGGGCTAGGCTCCGGTTTGAAAATTTTTGCGCTGCTATATGCTAATGATGTAGTACTAGTTGCTGAAAATGGGAAAGATTTAGATAAAATGCTGAGGACCCTAGAAAAATGGACAAAAGATAACATGATGGAAGTGAACGTTAAAAAAACGAAGATAGTGATCTTCAGAAACGGCGACAGGAGGAAAACGGAGAGCTGGATATACAGGGGCAATAAAATAGGAATAGTCAACGAATTTTTATACCTGTGTTTCTGGTTTACGACCAGAAACAAATACAATACCCATGTGAGGAAGGTAGCTGGAAAAACGCAACAAATGATCAACAAGGTGTGGGGGGTGACACGCAGGGCGGGGGTCTTGGACTTAAAACGACGACTTTACTTTATGGTCGCCACCTTAAAGGCTGCAGCGCTGTATGGGACGGAGGTTTGGGACTGGGACAGAAGAGAAATTATGGAAAAAGTTCAGGGGAGATACGTGAAGGCACGTCTTGGAGTGTCAAGGAACACACCCGATTATATCTGGAAGCTAGATAGAGGAAGAAAAAGCATAGAGGCAGATACCCACAGAAGAGCGGGGAGGTCCTAAGCAAGCTAAGTAAGCTGGACGCAAACCGGTGGCCTAGAAAATTCTTGCGAGAAGAACTAAGAAATATGAAAAACAACAGCCCATCCGAATGGGGGAAGGCAATTCAGATTGCTTTAAATAAGACAGGGGACGGTGAGATTATAAACATGCTGTATGCGGAATCCCTAATAGAAGAGATTGAGGACAGACGTCAAGAACCGGCAAAAGGTGACTTGGGGCTAGGTGTTGATGCGGCAGTGTAGTCAAAGAGGAAAAGAAAGGCTATAATAATAATGAGTGTAGAGCCTGCGCGCATCACCCAGAGACGTTGGAGCATTTAGTGAGCTGCGAAGTAATATTGGGAAGGCTTGGTGCAGTTGTTAATGACTGGTGGAGAGAGTGGAGAGAAAGGAGCGACCCGAGTCAGTTGAGAAAAAGGCTGATCCTGGGCCTGAAGGATAGGCTGAAGAAGGACATATGCAGAGGACTGCGCGAAATAGAAAAGATTTTGAAAGACTTTAATAAATCCAGTTCAAATATATAATGAATTCCTGTCAACTTAATGTAGTATAGGAATCCTTTGTTATGCTTAAAAAGATTAATTTATTATATTACATGTTATAATTGGTTACTTAGCATATAATTGTCAAGAAGATAGGTGTAGATGTAAAACTGTTGTAGTACCAAAGATTCAATAAATCTAATCTTAAAAAAAACTTGAATCGTTCTAACTCTGCCGTGATTTTAGAAAACACGGTTAACTGCAAAAAATCGAAAAATGAGTTTTCTATATCGTTGGAATCGTGAAAAAAAGATGCACCTGACTATTAAAATAATTTTATCAAATTGTTAATTACTTTTAGAATAATTATTGCTAAATTTTGAGAAAACGCTGTTAACTGCAAACTTTGGTGAGTAATAACTGTATTTATTTTAAGCTGCAAAATTCTTTTGCTGTGAACGGCGTTTTCTCAAATCCCGACAGGCCTATTTCTGAGGCCCGTGATTCGAAGAGAGCCGTGACTGGCAGTGACGGTGTTTTCTGAATTTCAGCATCCCAATCAACACCGCTAACTGCATTTTAGATAATTAATTAACATTTTTTAACAATTTTTGTTGCAAAAATGAAAAGTTTATATGCAAATTAGTCAAGAACAACAAAAAACTTAACTTACACCCGGCGCCTCAATTTGTGTATTCTACTAAAGTAATAGTAAGTTATATTCAGATTTTCGCGGCCCTGAATATATTATTTTAATTACATTAATGACATTTTCCTATTAAGAATAGCTGCTCTATCGAGAGGAAATCTCGGGAACATCGCAGACGTAAATGTCAGTCCCGCACGAAGAAAAAGATATCGCACAATGATATCGCAAAAACTGTGCATTGAAATAAAGCGCAATATGTTAACGTACAATCAGGCTCCGGAGCTTTGTACGATATTGTAATGCACTAACATTGCTTCGCCACTACTAGAACCCTCGTATATCTAATATATAAAATTCTCCTGTCACAGTGTTTGGGGTGGTCTCCCCCCCCCCAATTTATTTTGTATTTTTTGGAAAAAAATTTATTTTAATTTTTTTCAAATGCGGCATTAAAAAATACATAAAACCCTAAATTTTCACCCTTTTACCACCAACCCATGTTTTTTAATAACAATATTAGTACTTTAATCATTTTCTACTCTCGGCGGTCGATAATTGATCAGTTACCACTCGATTACCACTCACTGAAGTTTAGGACCTAAACTGTTTTTGGCCATTATTATTGATTGTGCGTCGATCGTAGCAGTGACGCTCATACTTCTCATTTTACTTTCTCACGGGAAATTGAAAGCCATAAAAAACTACGACAAAAAATTCGGTGGCACTCTGTTACTCCTTTCAGGTGAGTTCAGACGAAAACTTCCCGTCATTCCACGCTTAACGCACGCTGATGAGATCAACGCTTGCTTGAAATCATTGCCACTGTGGCGTAATGTTGAAAATGTACAGCTGAAAGTAAATATACGCGTTCAAATGCTTCAAGATCCACCCGCTGAAACATTCTCAAAACAACTGTTAGATATCGGCGATGGAAAAGTAGCTGTACATGAAAATACTGAATGCATAAAACTGCCGACCGATTTCTGCATAATCATTAATTCGCAAAATGCTCTCATTGACCAGATATTTCCCGATATAGACACACAATACTTGAATCATGAGTGGCTGACAGAAAGAGCAATTTTTGCAGCAAAAAATGTGGACGTCAAAGATTTGAATTTCAAGATACAACACTTGTTGCCAGGGGACTTAGTGTCATACAAATCTATCGATACAGTTTGCGATACCAACGAAGCTGTCAATTATCCAGCAAAGTTTTTGAACTCATTGGATTTGCCAGGCACGCTACCGCACCATTTACGACTAAAGGTTGGATATCCGGTTATTTTGCTTCGTAATTTGAACCCACCACAGCTGTGCAATGACACCCGAAAATATTGCACATTCCGTATCAACGTCTGCGAAACCATGCCTTACTACTCCAAAAAGGGGGCTATGTAAGCTTGACGCCTACTCTACCACAGCTAGAACAAGCCGGCAACACAGAAAGAGAGGTGACACTAAGACCAACCGCAGGCAGTTATCCGATAGAGGAAGAGCAATGCTTTATGACCCGGAGAAACATGAACACTAAGGGTTCTCTAAAGCCTAAAGATCTGGCTGTAATGGATGACGAGCTTTGTGGACATTTTTCCGAAGAATACGACCTCTGACCTATCAATTTTTCTGTGTACAATGCAGCGAGACCTTTGGCCGATGCGAACCGTAAAACAAAACCAACGGTTGATCATAAGACCAAAAGACGAATGCATCAACTCACCATAAAGATAGGCTGGGCAAGACAGTACGCATCCAGTATTCAGTGTATCATTGACTACATCACATTTGGCAAGAATTTTACCGCCAAGGTTCGAAAGTTCCCACGCGAACTCTTACATTTTACCCTACACATTTTACAACTAAACTTGAAAATTAGATTTACAGCAAATAAGTAAGGCTTATTCTTACACTAAAATTTCCTACTGAAATTTTAAATCATGATAGATAAAACAACAAAAATCATGGATTGTGAATTCACCCGATGGAGAGATGATTGTGTAATTTAGTGAGAAAGCACAATTTTATTTTATTTAAATTTGACTTTTTATGATTGAGCCTAAACTTTACTCGCACAGCGAGGTCTCAACATTTAAGTTAAGTGCAAAATCGTTACGAGAAAACACGATTTTCTTTTATTTAAATTAGGCTACTGAGTTTCTGATTCTCCTCTATATTTTTAAATTTTTTTATCAATGCGTCTAAACTTTACTCGCGCAACGAGGTCTCAACATTTGAATTAAGTGCAAAATCGTTAAGAGTTTCGCTCTACTTTTAGATTTAAATGTCAAATAATCAACTCTATTATGATTTTAAAGGAAGTAAAGTAATTTACACTTCGTTGATTCAAAATTTGGGATATCATAATTCACAACAAGGTATCCATTGGTAAATGGAGTGCAGAGTCGTTACAATCATCATAAACGTTTATATAATTGATTTTTCAATATTTCCCACAATTGTCTTTAACCCACTATCAACGGAAAGAGATGTCGTAGACGCGGCTCATGGACGGGGTATGAATGAGACGCATAGATGGGGTGGTGAGCGGTGGGAGGTGTTTCACGGAATCTCCTACTCTTGAGTCATATCCCGATTTTTTGGGTACTTAACAACTCAATGATTAGCAATAATAACGCTCGGATTTTTTCCGATGGTTTCATTAAAAAGAGCAGCTTAAAAACTATCGAAATGTGTAAAAACCTTTATTTCGAGTTTTTTAGAGTAAGCCCCTTTTCTTCGGCGCACGTCACATATAAAGTGCATTGATCCCACGCTATTCACACTTATTGACTGATAGCGCGCAATCGATCTTATGATCGAATTATTTCGTGAATCATCCCTTAGCTCTACCTCCCTGTCAACTTTTGAGTCAGGGGCGTATCAATATAATTATTCGCCTGTAGCTTTATTATTACATCCCAATTTTTGCCATAATAAAACATTTGAGGACTTTCAATTGGATTTTACATTTTCCGACAGTAGGTAACCAACAGTAGATAATCGAAAAATTTCGGAAAAATTTCGCGGTCAAAAATGACAGTTCTGAGACTGTTTCGTAGTTGCTTTAAGTCAAAGGAAGTATTTATTTTTCATTCTGATTTGTGAAGTTTTTAAATTTAAGTTACTCTAAATAAAAATCAAGAAAATAATTTAAATTATTAGTGTTTAAAAAGCATCTAAATTTTATTTGTTTTAAGGAGTCATTCGGGAAATATATCATTCTTAGAATTGAGGTATACTGTAAAAATACGTTTAAAAATTGCACTTCAAGTAGTAAATTCACACATATAAAATGTCTCTTGAGATGCATTTAAAGACTCAAGCTGTTAGTTGTGAAATTCCCCAGACTAGTAAAGTGACCGCCTGCGTATAAATTTATATTTTCTAATGAAAAATTTCCTACTTTGTCGTAATTTTAGATTAATTGGTTTAATATTCCACACTTGTGTAATTTTCACGATAGAGCTTTCTTCTATGCTCTTTTCTTTTCGTGTCATTAGCGAAGCGTGCATTTTAATTTGCAAACTTTATTGCTCCCTTTCGGCGAAAGAATGAATGCAAGGGACTGATTTTGACTTATATTATCAATTTCGTGCGATAAACGCTTGCGTAATTATAAATATATTTTAGGATGATCTTAATAATTTAAGTATTTGTGGTTAGGTTGATATTTTGGAAAAATTTTCCACTTTCCTTTGTTTAATGTTACATAATCGAGGCTTAATTATATAATTGAGGGGTGGTTTACTCCCGCTTAATTTTTCTATTCAAATTTCGCAAAATAAAAACTCACTATTTCAGAATCTCAAAATCCACAATCGCTAAATTTCCTTAATTCACAATGCACCAGAAGAAAATCCTTTTGAGTAAAAGGAAAACTCCTTTTAAGAAGTTTAGGGATAGGTGTTTGAATGGATTAAGTTATCTAGGGGTAGATGCTTAGGCGAGGTAGTTTATGGTGTGAAATTCAATTTTTAAAGAAAATAAGCGATTAAACATGTTATCTCCAGGTGAATATGGGTAACCCTGCTTGTGGTTTGGTAGAGGTGGTTTACAGGTATTGGGGGTAGTGTTTGAATGGATTAAGTTATCTGGGGATAGATGATTAGGTAAGTTACTTTATGGTTCGGAATTCAATTATTTTAAGAAAAATAAGCCATTTAAGCCATGCTTTCTACCCCTAAAAATTAGTTAGGGCAGATATAAAAAAACACGGGTCTAATATTTTTCAGTGTTCTACCACTCTACCAAGTTTCATTGAAATCGGTGAGTAAAAGTTGAGTAGGGTTACTTGTAAGTAAAAAGGGGACAGAAAGTTAAAAATTTCCGAAAAAATCGCAACAACAGACATTGATATGTATGAAGATATTCATAGACAACAATAATTTGTTTAAACAATTGTTTTTTCGAATTCTAATGAATTGATAAGTAACGCCTAATGGAAAATAGACAAACAGTTGAAAATTGCAGAAAAAGCCGCAACTTTCTTCCAATTCAGTAAAGATAACAGTATTAATGATGATAATAAATTGTTTAAACAATTACTTTTTTTAACTTGAAATAATTATTACTTCACTCCAATTGCAAATTTGACGAAAACCCAGAAATTTCAGAAAAATCGCATCTTTCTAGCATTATTCAAGTGGTATATTATTAATAATAATTCATTGTTTAAACACTTAATTTTTTGACTTCAATCAATTATTCAACTTATTGTTATTAAAATTTGTTCACATTGAGAAACTAACACCTACTTTCAATTGAAAATTAGATAAGTGGGATATTTTTGAAAAAACCGCGACTTTCTAACTCTGTTCTATGAGAAAATTGGTATAAACAATAATAAATTCTGTAAACAATTTATGTAAACATCCAATTATTAGTATGAAATCGTCTTTTATGTGTCAGAAACTATTTGCATTTAAAAAAACCGCAAACCCCATTTTTCACTGATAGGGTTTTTTGGGAACCTATAAAACAGGCTGAGGTTGTTGGTATTTAAAAATTATTATTTTATTCGTATTCTACGGCTAATTGTGAAGAGAAATGTTGAGTTTCAACTCGATTGAGATAATATTCAGGATTTTTAACCAAATTTACAAAAATGTATCATTTTCTTACGGGAAATACGTGTTAAACTTCATGGACTTGTCGCACTTCTCAATATTATCTTTGCAACAAAATGGATTTATTTTTCTGTCGATTCGAACAAATCTTCGGCCTGTCTCCATAAAAATGCGAAAAAAAAGTTTCCAATCGCAGTCTGCCTCTTCGAACTACTGAGCAAGAGTGCTGTGTCGAGCCTTTCCACCGGGGGCCCCTTTGTCTTAATGAGGAGTAAAATACGAAACATAAAAATGTTCTGATTTTGCAATCAGCAGTTTAAAAATATTATATTCGAAATCTTCGTTTTTCTGCGATTCCGACGATATGTCACTTCCGATCAAAATAATAAAATTAGAATAAGTTAATGCAGATTTTAGTTTATGTTTTGACACTGGTTAGCTAGCATTATGGAATTTTTCGTAGTATAGTTGAAAATGCAACAGCTTATTTGGTAAAAAATTCGTCTGCTGACAATTCAACTGCTGAATTTGGTAGAAACCTTGGTTAAATCTTAAACAAAAAAATTAATTTCAAACAAAGCAACTCAACTATTAAGTTGTAAAAAATCATTAATTTTCAGCTGCCTATTCTTTGAAAGTATACCATTTTAAGTATTCCTTTAAAATTGTTTAATTACACATTACAGTTTAAAATTAATTATTTAATTAAGCATCGGCTTTCATGAGTTTTTTCAACTATAAAATGTTATTGTAATAAACACACTTTTGTTTATTTATTATCTCAAGTTTTAGAATAATATAATTATTAAATATTTTATAATTAATAATATGGATAATTATATCTAATCATTTTAATCTATATTACTTGAATTTAAATGTATGTTTTTAAAGATTAGCAGTTTATATAATAGTATAATTAGATGATGATCTTTAAATTCAAAATATTTTATATTAGGAGCTATTCAGTATAAATATTACTAATATATATAATTAAAATTTTTTCATAAGGACAACCGCAGGATTTCGCCGGGAGCGGGTGCTAATCTGGAAAATTGCACCCGTTCCCAGC